>NC_056739.1:626113230-626210730 GCF_019279795.1 Protopterus annectens
GTTTAACCATTAAATGCTTGGTGCAGGCAAGGGGAAGTCATTGGGACTGTTTCCTGTAGGATTGTGAATTGTCCTCTCCACCTTTGGAGGTAGATACATCCAAATGTGGTTCTTGCCATCAATGTTCATACATTTATGACTTGAACTGCATACGTTTGAATAACATCAATCATACTATAGTTTATTTATCTAAGGGCAATTGCAAATCAACTATGTTGGTCTACATTGCTATTTGTTCTTTCTGCCAGTCCTATTACATAGGAAAAACTGAAAGGCAGCTCAGGCAGAGAGTATATTCTCATTTGTATTGTATCAGAAGGAAGGACACAAGGAATGCCCTTTACAGACACATTTTGGAATTTGGTACTGACCACTGTTAAGTTTGGAATTCTGGAGCTGGTCAGGAATAATCCTAGGGGAGGGAATTATAAAAACTATTTGGCTTTTAGAGAATTATGGTGGCAAGTTTATACTGATGCCACTACATACCAAGGGATTAATGACTGTTTGTCAATCAAACCACTTATTTTAGACTAAACAGAATAAATAGATTTCATCCACACTGTTCGTATGCATATATGTTTTATACTAGTGTTTCTTCAGTGTATTTCTTATTATGATTTGTTAGTAACCATTTATTATGACTTGACCTTGTGTATATTTTTGTGTTACTAAGTTTGTCTTTAATGTTATATCTATTTTATAATTTTTAATTGTTAAATGAGCTGATTTTGGCACCATTTTTAACTATTTAACTGTGTCAGTTAATTTAATTCTTTGTTCTGAGGAAGCTCGCCTTTCGCGAGTGAAAGCGCTTAACGTTTATTTTTGTTCATCAAATTGCTTCTTGATTTTAAGTACAGACTCCATTGTTTGCTGAACTTATCTGTGAGAGGTGGCAGCTAGCGTTTTGGTACAGCTGCCTTTTGTTTTGTGGTTTTGTTCATCCAAATCGCATTTTTTCAGGACCTTTGGAGGTAGAAGCACTCCACTGCTTAGACCTGTAGGATCCTTGTGGCTGTGATCTGCCTCTAGGGCGTCTGGATCTGCCCCTTTGAGGACTGTCTGAGACTGGAAAGGTCCAATTCTTTGTAGGCCAGTCTCTGCTTAATCTAGGTGGATGTACCTGTAATAAATCCTTGACAGTTTGCAGAGATTTAGCTTTGTCCTCCATTTTCTTTAACACCTCTTCTGCCTTAACACCAAACATGGTATCATGTTGTAAAGGAGCATCTAATAATTTTGCTTTAACATGGTCAAGCAGATTTTGTTCCTTTAACCAAGCATGCCTCCTAATGACAGAACTCGTAACAGCGGCCCTGCAGGAGACCTCCAGAGAATCAAACCCACATTGCCAAGTATGCTTTCAAACTTTTTCAGCTGCATGCAACAAATCCTGCATTTCTTTGTTTTCTGCACATTCAGAATTTGCCATATTTTTCTGTTTAAGCAGTGTCATCATATATTGCTGATATTTGAGCATATGAAACTGGCAATTTAAGGCCCTTATAGCCAAAGTAGATGTGTAAATCTTTTTCCCCCATCTATCCAGAACCCTAGAATCCCTGGTCAGAGGGGGTAGGGTTTTTTGCAGTAGAAGCCTTGACCCCTTTTGGACCCTGAGAAATGTTTTCTGGGTCTGCAGTACGGTTTTTAAAAAGGAATTTATGAGCAAGTCAGGGACCCTGTAGTATCTATCTGGCTTAACAGGAGCTGGAAGTAAAGAGTCAGGGGTCAGACTAGACTCAGAGAACACATCATTTACAATGTCCAACAGGTGGAATAGCTAGAGGCCTGTGTTGAGGTAGTAAAAGTAAGTCTCTGAGCCTTTTCTTAGATTCTGAAAACTCTTGGCTCTCCCAGTGGAAGTGTTCCCTCATGGTATGCAAGGTTTCCCCAAAAGAGTAGTCCTCAGGAGGAGAAGCTGAAGGAATTGATTCTTCAGCATCAGAATCCTGATAGGGGGGGAAGAGAATATTCCTGATCAGAAGAGGAATCAGAAGAAATGGAAACCTGATCTGAAGATACATAGTCTCTCTATTGCCTAGGCCCTCTTATTAGGAAGGGGATGGGAACCCCTGATCAAGGTAATTAAGTCTTAGGCCATTTTGAGCATCTGTTTTTTGGGCATGGATGCCTGTCCTTGTGGCTAGTGAACTTGTTTCTTTGCCTTTAAAGGAGTTTTAGTCTTTGAAGTCAGTTCAATATACAATTGTTTAGGTCTGAATACACTCTCAGAAGCCAATGCCTGCTCAGCGGCTCCGGACCCATCTAACACCACGTGGGAGTAGGTGGCGGCCTGCGACTAAAGTAGCGGGCGTCAGCGGCTGCGAAAGCGCCTCACTGAGAACCTGCGACTTGCTTAGGAGAAGCTTCATCAGTTTTGGACCTCTGTTGCCTTTTTCTTTCCGTTTTGTAAACTCCGGTAGTCGGATGGCTATCCGATGACATTGTATAATTAAATCTTCACCCAAAATAGCTTAATGCAAAATCGTACTGACTTAATAGTGCGTTGGTTAAATCTAGCACAAAACCGAGAACTAGCAATGTCGTTGTCAGGGCCTAGGCAAGGAATACAGTAAGAATTAAAGTCCTTAGGAGGTATTTGCTTCCCACAAGAAATAAAATTAACTTTTTCTGACATTGGTATGGAGCAAGAAAAAAAGTTTCCCCAATGGGGTACTTGGCTTTTAATGAAGACTTTCGATCTGAAACTTGGACACGAAAATCTCAGGAGTCGGCCGAACGCACTTGAGAACTGCTTCTGCTTCGGGCACCACGCGGCAAGAAAGACTGAATAAAATGGCGTCTGCTGCATCTTTTATACCCTTGATGTCAGGTAAGAATCGACAGCAACCGACGCAGGACCCAAGACTTTGGAATTCAGGCTGGCCAAGGGCAACCTGCCAGCAAGATAACCCAAATGTAATGACTGCAACAGTGAAACACGAAGAACATCTTGACTGAACTAAGGAACTGAGCCGAGAAGAGGGAGTTAATAGGTGTAAAGTATGAACAGGTACTTGTTCATACTTGGGGATTTAGTTTATCCTGATGGGCAATGTCAAACATAGCCTAGGTCTGGTTCCTCAAGCTCTCAGTCATGCTAACGGGAACCTATTTGGCATACTAAGGATGGTCTTCTGGATCAGTCTATGAGGCCTTTCTTGCTCTGCAGTTGCAAGTGATTTTTTAAAAATATCAAGTTTTTGAATTTTAGCCACCACCCCCCATAAACACAAATATAGGCCCAAGGTGTCACAATGCTGTTGTGGACAAAAACAAATACAGGAATGACTGATGGCATTTGACTGACGTAAACTTGGATGACATACAAACTGGTACTCTACCTCCAGTTAGACTTTTCTTTCACCAAAGACAACTTATTTGCCCATCTGGATCTAGACTACCTCTGTATGTTTTATCCCATCTGGATAGTCTACCTATGTTATATCAGCCTCCCCAACGGCCCTTGCTACATTGATAGGCTACAACTCAGACCTTCGTCTGGGCAATATCCCCTCCCCCCACCTTTTGTACAGAACTGGAAATAGAAATCCATTTCCAGTTCACCATTTCCCATGGAATTTTAATTCCAAGAGGCCATAAACCAGAGTGAAAATGTGCCCTTCACCTTGGCATCCTTCTTTCATCAGGCCTCTTCACAATTTCCATCAAGTTGCAAGTCAAGTCGCTTTCCACTGTTAACAGTTTGGTCGAATGTTCCCTCAGTCCCAAAATTTCAGGGGAGCAGGATGACAACTTTAGGTCACTTCTTGAATGCATTTCTCTCATTTGTCAGACAACTTCATATAACAATTGATATTTCTTCTCGGTAAGCCCCAGATACATTAAGAAATTTTTTAAGTTAAACTCTAAACCATACCATAAATTTTGCCTTCAATTTAGTAACTTCATTACCCTGGACTTCTTTGTAGGAGCTTTCATTCAGGTACTTAAGCAAAGTCTTCTTGCAGTAGTAAATTATTCCTAACAACTTTATTTGGAGTAATTGCATGCCAGCTGGAATTTTCTGAAAGCATGACTGTGTTACAATCAGTGTAAGTATTTTTCAAAATTACACATTTTGGAGTTACTGTCTAGGCTAACATTTATAATCAAAATATATAGTATTTGTTTATAACAGTTTTGCACTTAAACCAACTAAAATACCCCCACTGTTGCATCTTCACCACCCAAAGTCTCTTGGGTAAGAGAAGTTACAAGCGAAGGTTCAGCCTTCCTGTTTTGTCCTCTGTTCTCCATTTCCAAGTTTACTCTCATTCTTCAGCTTAGAGTTTGGTTAGCACCTTCTTAAATGAAGCGTTGGCAGTGGTTTTTATGTTTGAGTATCCTGTTTAATTATACAGCAACAGGCTCTGCAGCAGCAGCACACCCTGCATCACTGACATTTCTTTTCATAGGATGACCTTCAGTCAAGTGAGGTGTTTCTATCACTGGAGTTTTAATTTTACATTACTATTTCCTTCACAGAAGTGCACACATTACGCAAGTGTTGTGCTTTCAGTTACATGATCCACTTTCTCACCTGGAAATAAAGTTTCCATTATGATGGAAACTCCCATACTACAACTTTTTATATGTTTTTTTACATCACTGAAGTGTTTTTCAAGGAATGCCTTTTTGCAACAGAAAGAGGGGAAGAAAAACTAACAGCTGTTATACTTTGTTTTTTTTTTGTCCTTTTCAGGTTTGTACTTAGTACTTACAGATTTCTCTTCAGGTTTGTACTTTAGTTGCATCTTTTGGCTTTTCCCAGTTAGGGGTTGCCACAGTGGAACTCCAGTCCGCTAATGACTGGCAGTAGATTTTTACGTACAGTCTTTCCAGGTCTGAAGCACAATCTTCAACTAAGGTACGCCCATTCACACATGTCTCCACAAAGACGACGCTTTAAGCTGAGAATCGAATAGAACATCTTACTGTGAGGTGACAACGCTACTCAAAATTTTTCTCCGAAGGCAGTATATCAACGATAGGCAGACTGTCTATTGTAAAGTACAGTTTTGTACCTACCATAAATGTAGATGTCCGATAGGTATGCATCTGCAGTCCTAACATATGGGTTGTCCTGCCTCAGGCAGCCCTTCGGTCAGCCGGATTCCAAAGTCTGGGTCTGGCCTCGGCTGATGTTGCACTTCACCCGACGTCATAGCTGCTGTTTATTGGATATAAAGGCATCAGCCGATGCCATTTTCCTCAGTGTTTCTTGCCCCAGATGCCAGGTGCCCTCTAGGAAGGCTAAATTTGGATAAATGCAAATAATTCCAAACAGTAGAGAGCAAACAATATAATAGATATATATATATATATATATATACACAAACAAATACACCATAATAGATTCCCCCAGCTAGCTAAAAGAGGGGTAAATACCCTAGGAATACCACAGAGGGAAGAAGGTGGAATCCTGACTGCAGATGCATACCTATCGGACATCTACATTTATGGTAGGTACAAAACTGTACTATGTCCTTCAAGGATGCATCTGCAGTCCTAACATATGGGTAGAATACCATAGCCAAACTGGGGGAGGAGGCACTAAGATACAGATGGTGTAGTTAAGATCCCTTGCAAAACAGCAGTTGCAAAACCTGCTCGGGATCTAGAATATAAGGGAAGATTATAATGCTTGGCAAATGTATGCACGGAGCTGCAAGTAGCAGCTTCTAAAATGTCTTTGGTAGCCACTCCTCGTAGAAAAGCTGTAGTGGTGGCTGTAGCTCTTGTGGAATGAGGTCTGATATTTTCAGGAGTTGTCTTTCAGTGAAAAGAGTAGCAAAATCGAATGCAATTTCCTATCCATTTTGAGATTGTCTGTTTAGAAATTGCTTTTCCTTGCATTCCTGTTGCATATGCTACCAGAAGCTGGCCGGTTTTTCTGCTGGTCTTAGTTCTGTCCAGATAGTAGCGTAATTGTCTGTGCACATCCAAGGTATGTAGTAGTCTTTCCCCCCTGTTCTGTGGGTTGGGGAAGAATGTAGGTAAATGAATCGCTTGGTTCAATGATACTCTGGAGACCACTTTTGGCATAAAGGTAGGGTTAGTTCTCATTGAGACTCTGTCCTGATGGAAAATAAGGAAGGGTTGTACTGCCATTAATGCCTGTAACTCAGATACCCTTCTTGCTGAAGTGATTGCTAGCAGGAAAGCAGTTTTCCAAGACAAGAACTGTAATTCTGCTGTTGCTGCTGGTTCAAAAGGAGGAAGTGTTAACTTTTCCAGCACAAAGTTGAGATCCCATGTAGGTAAAGGCGGTTTCCTTGGAGGTTTTACATTTTTGATTCCTCTCAAGAACTGCCCGAGTAGAGGATGAGAGAAAACAGGAGGATCCATGTTGTATTCTGCTGAAATTGCTGATGCATGAATCTTAATGGAGGAGCAATATAGGCCATTGTGGAACAGCTCTGCTAAATATTCCAGGATGTGTGCTATGTTTGCCAATGAGACATTTTCTCCCTTCGCTGCACTCCAAATGAGGTATCTTTTCCACTTGGCTGAATAAGTCTTCCTTGTGGAAGGTCTGCGTGCCTCCAGGATAATGTCCTTAACCCTCTGGGATAAACCTGGCTTATTTTGTTTTATGCAATATTCCAAGCAGCTAGCTGCAGTGTTTTCAAGTTTGGATGTAGGATCTTGTAGTTGTCCTGTGTTAGAAGTAAGGGACATAGAGGTAGAGGCCATGCGTGTGTCCGAGACATGCTTCTCAGTAGCGGGTACCAATGTTGCCTCGGCCAGTCTGGAGCTATAAGGATTACCCTTGGCTGATCCTCTCTGATCTTCAGTAGAACTTTGTACATCAAAGTAAGAGGTGGAAATGCATATGCTGTCAGGTTTTTCCAGCTGAAGGAAAGGGAGTCCACCCTCCAAGTAAGTGGGTGGTATGCTCTTGTGCAGAATTTCTTCAATTGGTGGTTGTGTGGGAAGGCGAACAGGTCTATCTCTGGTAGTCCCCATTTCTTTGTTATGGCTGTGAAGATATCTGGATGCAGCATCCATTCGTGAGCATCCGTGGTAGTTCTGCTTAAGGTGTCTGCTAGAGAATTTTCTTTTCCTGGTACAAATCTGGCCTGAAGTTGAATGTTGAGATTCAGGGCCACATTCCACAGGTCCATTGCCATCCGGCATAGAGGACATGAATGTGTACCTCCCTGTTTGTTGATGTACCACATGACTGTGGTATTGTCGTGGTCTGAATGCCTGGATCGCATTTTTCACTGCCAGCATCTCCTTTAGATTTATGTGTAGATTCAGCTGGTCTTGGGTCCATAGGCCTTGAATACACTTGTCCACCATGTGTGCCCCCCATCCTAGGTCTGAGGCGTCCGTGGTGATGGTCTGGCTTGGATGAGGTTTGTGGAAAGGCAAGCCTCTGTTGTACTGACAGGCCTGAGCCCACTACAGGAATTCTTGCTTCAGGCATGGAATTATTGGAATCTGGGCTTCTAGACTGTGCTTGTGTTAAGACCATACATTCCTTAGGTACCATTGCAGCTTTCTCATATGCAGCCTGGCATGTGGAACCAATATTATGCATGATGCCATGTAGCCCAGGGCTTGCAGGACTTTCCTTGCAGTAAGCCGAATTTGTGTTGTTAATGTCATGAAGTAGGCTGGTAGTTGCTTTTGTTTTTCTTCTGTGAGAATAGCCATCTGAGTTGATTTATGCAGTTCTGCACCCAAGAATGTTATCCTTTGGGATGGTACTAGTCTTGACTTTTGCATGTTGACTGTGTATCCCAAGGCTTGCAACAGTTCTATGACATTTTCCAAATCTTTTGTTAATTTTGCCCTGTTGTCCGCTTGTATTAGGCAGTCGCCCAGGTATGGGTAAATTTGAATTCCCTGAAGCCTGCAATGAGCAATTACTGATGCCAGGCATTTCATGAATACTCTGGGCGCAGTAGATAAGCCAAAAGGCAATGCTGAGAATTGATAATGCTCTGATCCTGCAAGAAATCTGAGGTGTCTTCTGCAATCTGGTCGTATAGGGACGTGCAGGTATGCCTCCTTGAGATCTAGAGTCACCAGCCAAGACTCCTTGCCCAGCATGGGAAGAAGCTGCTGGAGGGTCAGCATTTTGAATTTTGGAACAATGAGGTATGTGTTCAGTGCGGACAAGTCTAGAATAGGTCTCCATTGATTTTCTTTTCTTGGTACAAGGAAAAGCCTGGAGTAAAATCCTTGGCCTTGTTCCATAGGTGGTACCTCTTCTATAGCTCTCATCCTTAGTAAGTTGTTGACTTGTCTTAGAGCGAATGTTTTTTGGCTTGGTGGTAGGTTTGGCATTCCTCTCTTTTTTGGTAGTGTGTGGAAGTGAAACCTGTAGCCCTTGTCTATTGTTTGTAAAGTCCATTTGTCTCCTGTAATGTAATGCCAGTTGTCGCAGAGTAAGGCTAGCTTTCCGCCCAAGGGTGCTTCCAGTTGTTCCCTGGTAGGCGGAACTAGAGCCAAGTCATTGTCTCTGCCCTGTGGAAGTTGTTGTAGTTGAATCTGTGGCAGTATTTCTCTGGTTGGTAGGTTGCTACTGACGACGTCCCCTGTAGGCACCCCTAGATTGACCTCTGCCTCTGGGGCGTCTATTTCTGCCTCTCTGGAGTTGTCTGGAAAGGACCAATTCTTCGAAGGGCAATTTCGGCTAAACCTCGGAGGTTGGACCTGTAAGAAATCCTTGACTGTTTGGACAGATTTTGCTTTTTCTTCCACCTTCTTTAGAACCTCCTGTGCAGGGGAGCCAAACAAACTTTGTTTCTCCATGGGAGCATCTAGAAAGTTTTGACTTAACATGGTCTGGTAAGGATTGTTCTTTTAACCAGGCATGCCTTCGAATCACTGATCCAGTCATAGCTGATCTAAAGGAAGCCTCCAGTGCATCATAGCCACATTTTAAGGAATGGTTACTGACCTGCTGAGAGTTATGTACCAAATCCTGAAGGGACTTGCGATCTAAAAGTTCAGGAGAAGACAGTTTTTTGTTTATCTGGTCTAACAAAAATTCCTGGTACTGAATCATGTGAAATTGACAGTTCAAGGCCCTGGCCGAAAGAGTAGCAGAAGTATAAACCTTTTTACCCCATCTCTCTAATGCTCTAGATTCCCTTTCAGAGGGAAGAGGGTTTTTGGCAGAGGCAGCTGCCACACCTTTAGGTCCCCTGTGAAATGGTTTCAGGGTCTGCAACAGGAGCCTTATACAAATGGTAATGTGTGTCCGGGACCCTGTAATATCTGTCTGGTTTGGCAGGGGCCGGAGGAAGAGAATCAGGGGCAGTACAGGCATCATTATATGCATCATCAACAACTGTTAGTACTGGCGGAATGGCTAAAGGCCTATGCTGTGGTAAGTGTAAAAAGGTCCTAAGCCTTTTCCTTGAATCTGAAAAATCCTGGCCCTGCCATTGGAAGTGTTCCCTCATAGCATGCAACGTTTCCCCAAAGGAAAATTCTTCAGGAGGAGAAGCAGAAGGAATGGAGTCTTCTGCATCAGAATCCTCATAAAGGAGAATATGGGCCTTCGTGAGGGTCTGAAATGTCCGAGTCATCAGAGTAGTAATCTGTAGAGATAGGTTCCGGGGGTTCAGTCCTAGGCCTTTTGTCTGGAGGGGGCTGAGAGGCCCTGTCTGGGTGAGGTTGGGATCCCCTGATCAAAGAAATGAGATCCTCAGCCAGGCTGAGCATTTGGGAACTAGAGGTAGGCCTATGTGCAGGAGTTTTAGCAGGTAAGGCCTTAGAAGATTTAGCTGCTTTAGCCCTGGCAAAAGCCTTGATAGACATAGAAGCAGGGAGTCTAGCAGCCCCACGTGCAGGGGTAGATATGTCTAAAGGAATAGTGTCTGACAAATCCTGGGTGCCTGCTTCTGTAGCAGTAAATTCAGTAGCAGATTCAGCCATGCTCTGTGAGGCCTCGGCTATCGGAGGCATGCTTTCGTCCGAAGGAAGAACAGGGGGATCGGTTTCAACCGAAACAGAGACACTCTCGGTTGGCCTAACCGTGGTTTCAGCCGAAACCTCGGGCCTCGAGTGTCTGTCCTTTTCCTTGCGCTTTTTAGCTAATTGAGTAGGAGTCTCAGACGGCATTTTGTATGCAAAAGCGGGACCAAAAAAACTCCTCTGCAAACTCCGACCGACGTCTAAGTGTCCGTCGATTGAAGGAAGCACAGGCTAGACAAGCTGATACGTCGTGGTCTGGGCCTAAGCAAGGAAGGCAGTAAGAGTGGAAATCCTTAGGAGGTATTTGTTTCCCACAAGTTAAACAATTATTTACTTTGACATCGGCTGAGGCAAGAAAGAGTCCCCAACGGGGTACTTAGCTTTTAGAAGTCTTCGTAGTAGAAATCTCTGGATCTGACCGACTGGCACTTGCTAACAGCTTCTGCCGGGCACCGCGGCAAGAAAGACTGGGGAAAATGGCGTCGGCTGATGCCTTTATACCCAATAAACAGCAGCTATGACGTCGGGTGAAGTGCGACATCAGCCGAGGCCAGACCCAGACTTTGAATCCGCCGATCAAGGGCTGCCTGAGGCAGAACAACCCATATGTTAGGACTGCAGATGCATCCTTGAAGGACATCATTAGGTTTCTCAGTATCAAACATTATACCCCCTCAGCAGGCGTGTTACCAAGTGCTTCCATACCAGAATCCCTACTCTATTACTGCAAGGAAACCCTGTCTTTATGGTCTTTTCCATCAGGTAATAGTTTCAGCTGTTCTGCTTTCTTAACTTCCCTTTCTAGCAATGTCTTCTTTTCAAGTTCTAAAATTAGGCTTTACTGCACTGATCTGTCCACCTTCCCCAAAGACACTATACAGACACACACACACACACACACACACACACACACACACACACACACACACACACACACACACACACACACACACACACACACACACACACACACACACACACACACACACACACACACACACACACACACACACACACACACACACACACACACATTTTTTTTTCCCAGTTTTTGCCTGAGGGTTTATGCTCAGCTTCCAGTATCTGCATGTACTGACCAAGTACTTTAAGACCACTTTTCTATACCTGTATTCAATTTCAGTCTTTTCAAGTTCATATACATCTGTTTAATCAGTTAGACCAAAGTATCATGCTTTTTCAAAGTGATTTCCTCAACCAGTAAATTTAAGAAGCAACTCAATTTTTTTCGGTCCGAGTTTACGCATTTGTCTTCAATTTGTTTTGAGGGGCATGAGGGTTGGTCTCCTAATCCTTTTCAGTCAACCTTGGTGCAGGAAAAAAAAAAAAAAGGACTGTAAGAGTCAATACATAGTCAAGTTACAGTGGATGGAAACAGTTATGCAACTGAGGATAAACATTTAGGTGAATACTCCAGCTATATGCAATAAAAAGAATGTAACATGCATCTCTAATGTAAGACATGATAAACATATTCGCTAGGAAAGTTAGCTTAATATTTCAGTGTCTATAGTCTGGCATACCCTGTATCACAAAAGCATAAGCATTTTGCTTCCTTTAAATGATCCATAATTTACAATGGTTCTTTACATCATTTAGTAGAGGACTCCAAAGTGCGGGCCCTGTTCTGGAAAAGGCTCTTTCTCCTATGGCTTGTTTGAATCTAGGTCTGGAGCGCTACAAGCATGTTATCCTGGTTATTTTTAAGCAAGCAACTCTGACCTCTCACAGGCAGTCCCTTTTGAGAGGACAGTATCCTGTTCAGAGAATTTTTAATGCAAGTGTTCCTTGTAGGAGAGCAGCCTTATGTGGTATGTGGAGCTGGCCCATTGCCTTTAGTCCTTCACAAAAGTACACAGTTTGTTCAGCTAGGAGTGCATATTAGTTTATCTGTATTTTGGTGAACAGTAGTTTTCGTTAGTTATATGTTGCATATGTCAAGACCAAATTCTGCTTCATTTCTGTCTCTATTTTACATGAAGCAGGGGGCAGCAGGCTGGATTTCCTAAAACTAATAACTTAGGCAGTGAATTTCCCTGTATAGTTATTGAGTTAGAGGGGTCCAGTGTTAACCTAGACATTTTTAACATTAAAGATATTGCCTTTAAGTCTTTAAATTCTAGTAGTGATTTTTTTCTCTTCTCAAATAAAAAGAAAGCATGACACTTGCCTTAGACTAGCACTCGATTATCCTGAAGACAAGCACAGAGGTCAGAAAACAAGTTTGTAGAGTTGTTTGGATGGCACAGTGTTTTGCTGGTATTAAGTAGATGGATGTCCTAAGTGTACATAGCAACATTTTGCAGTAGGTCTACAGAAAGGTCATTTAAAATATCGGGAGGGCCTAGAATAAAAAAACCCTTGTGGAACACCAGTATTAAGGAGTGCAATACCGGAGACGATATTATATGAAAAAGTTTGGAAAGTCCTATGTTTAAAACAGTTATGGAACAAAGCTTTTCTATTAACCCCAGAAATTTAACTTTAAATGACTTATTTGGATTGCAAATTTTGCTTCCGTCTTGGCTTTACATCCAAGCAAGTACGCCAGTCCAAATGTTCTTTAAGAATGCCCCATGTCAAAAAGGTAAAAATCACAATAAAACAGATACAGAACTGCAAAAGTGTGTGACAAACCAGATGGTTTACACTTATTACTAAACCCGACAATTGTTCAAATAAGATTACACATTTCCAGTAGATTTACTCGCTTGTACTAATCAAATTCCATTAAAGTAACAGAAAATTATAATAAATACAAAATAAACTTAGGGCACATGATTTAAGGATGCATCTTACCACACAGTTCTTAACTTACGATTTGGCTTTTCCCGGTTAAGGGTCGCCACAGCAGAACTCCGGTCCGCTAATGAGTGGCAGTTTATTTTTACGTGCAGAGTTGCCAGCCCTGACGCACAACCTTCAACGAAGGTACACCCATTCACGCACGTCTCCACGCAGAAGACACTCTAGCTAAGGTACAGGATCATATTAAGTTAGTAGGCCATTGGCCCAGAGACCATTACAAGCCTAGCCAAAAATTTAGCCCAAGTTCCTACAAGTCAGCACCCAGTCCAGCACGGGCACAGGTGGAATCCCAGGGGTGTATTTTCTACTCCAATCCAGTTATCCATGTTGTGCTTAATAACTGTTGATGAGGTACTGTGCTTGAGATGGAAAGGAAATCTGTTCCACAGAAGGGGGAATCTCTGGGACAAATCTATCCCACCAAGTCCTATCACAGACCAGGTTGAGGTCACGTGTACGGGTTACCCAAGTGGAGCTCGACTTGTGGATATATGCAGCAGTCACATCAAGGTGGGGTCTAAGAATGCTTTGTATGCCAGACAGACGTCACTTCTGAGGAATCTACAGGAGGCTGGAGTAGAGAGACAGGGCCTTTTGCCTATGTAGGGTAGATGTCGGATACCCTGGATTCTCCTGGTGAGGAACCTCTGTGGTCTCTCCAGTTGCTGCAGGTGCTTTGTGAGGTATATGCCAAAAGGGGCATTGTACTCAATGGGTCTTACAAGGGAAGAATACAGGGATGTTATGACCACCTTGTCCCTGGATGAGATAGCCTTAGTAATGAGATGGGCCATGTAGAAAGCCTTCCTACAACTGATGCAATATAGTGGTAGAGAGTCAGTTTGCTATCAAGCTGGGTGCTCAAGTCCCTCATGACTTAACTGCATGCTTAGGACTTCATTATTTATGTGATAATTTGTGGGGACGTCATTCTCCCCAATGGGGATGATGCATTTTTTTGGCAGTTTGAGGCCATGTTTCTGGCACCAGTCATTTGTTTGGGTGAGACCCTCTTGGATTATGTCCACATCACTAGGGGAATTCATGACAGCACCCAGCTTGCAGTCCTCTGCAAACTTGATCAGTCACAGTCCACTTGCTTTGGCCTGCACCTCAGACAAATAAATCCCAAACAGAGGCCCCAAGATTAATCCCTGGGGTACACTTCTAGTTATGGGTCAACTGCTTGAGGTGGCTTCCTCTATCTTGGGCTACATGGATTCTATCAGTGAGTCAGTCTGCTAACCATCTGGTTACATACGGATTGAGGCCTAGTTGAGAGAGCATCTATTATACCAAAGTAGGAAATATTGAAGGCTTTGGCCAGGTCAAGGTAGGTGGTGTGCACAGTCTTACCCACATCCACAGCTTTGGTGACAGTCTCAAAGTAGTTAGCCAAATTTAACAAGCATGACCTCCCCTTCACGAAACCAAACTGTGTGTGATCAAGTGTTTCGAGGTTGCTAATGCCCTTATTAATGAGGTCATTGATAATCCGCTCCATGGCCCTGCAGATCAGGCTAGTTAGGCTGATGGGTCTATAATTTCCTGGATCAATGGATGCTCTACCTTTATGCAAAGGGATAACAGACTATCCTCCACTTGGCTGGGATGAAGCCAGTACTCTGGCTTTTATTGAATAGGTTGCCTAAAGGTGCTGCAATTTCCTGCATGAGCTCATGTAGGATACAGCCTGGGATGTTATAGAGTCCCATGGAGGCTGTATTTTTTGCCTTTGAGAGGACAGTGATGACTTACTCCCTAGAGATAAGGGGAGGGGGGCAGGTGCTGGGGATGTCCTGATTTAATGATGGGGGGACAAAGGAGTGAAATTTTCACTAAACCTGTCAGCCAGCAGGTTGGCTATATCTACAGTGCTTGGGTATGGGGTGTCCTTGACCACCAGTTCTGAGCAGATCTAGGTGCTTCTTTTGATATTGCGGACATATCTGAAGACCTTATGACTGTCTTTAGTGTATGAGGCCAGTTTGGACTAAGTTTGCTTTGGAGGATTTCACTAGTGCTCATTTTCTTAGAGATTACTTCCAATTAGGCACTTGCTCCTTCTAGGTCCTGGACAGCAACTGTTATTATAGAGTATTTATTGCAGATGTCCACCACACAGGTTTACTCTTCCTTGAAGGGTAGAAGGGAAACTTTGGACAGATTTAAGATGTACATTAAAGCAGAGTTAAAGACCATATTTGAGTGAGTATTTAGAGTTTGGGGGGGCTTATCCATTTAAGTAGCAGTGTAAAAACAAAGAATAGACAACTTAGTTAAGGGTGCAGTTATAGCTGGCGAGCATGGGAAATAAAGGAAGGCTTCAAGTATTGCCAAGAGAAGAGGCGCTATCCAGGATTTGGAGGCTGGGAGTCTAAAATCAATACCACCCACCATTTGGAGCAGTTGTCAGATTTCTTCTTTTAAATCACTCTATAAACAATGTTAGTGTGGTTCTGAAAATTTATCTTCCATCTTTCAAGTTGAAAAAAAACTTCTCTTTAGAAAAGTACCATCAAATCTGTCTAGACAAACCTTAAACTCCCATGAAAACCAGTTTTACTGTTAGACCAAGTTTCCATATCAGTACCAAGTAAATATTCCTGTATGTGTATCAGTTTTAAAGGTCAAACTCAGTAAACAAATACTTGTTACGTATCTAATGCATTTTACAATTTAATAAACACACAAAAACATACTTGGAGGCTCAAAATAAAAATCTGCCTAAACAGCAGAGACCTCCAAAGCTGACACCCAAGCAACCGCTACCCCAAAACAAAACACGTGCAACACATAGCTCACAAAGCCAATGTGCCGAACAGTCACAGCCCTTAAGGCTAAACAACACACCTGATACACTTGTAATAGGTGACTATCAGGCACACTGACGCCCCGCTCACCAGGCTGAACAAGGAGAAGGTCACGGTGAGCTGCCTATCAGGCGCTAGGATCCGCCACATAACACAAGCACTCCGGTCACTGCAAGGCAAGTACAAATAGGACTCCGTCATTGTCCATGCTGGTGTGAATGACCTGAGACGTACCTCCCTGGACTACATGGAGAGACAGAGGAGCTCTCTGAGCATGTAGCCCAGGCCGGTATGACCCTAACCTCGAGTAGCATCTTACCCTCACCAAGAATGATGCCACAGTATGAAGACAAGATTATCAATTTCAACAATTGGCTTAAGTATTGGTGTCATTCAAAGGGGATCCAATGCCTGTCAGCCTGGGATGACATGCTCAATAAGCCACGATGCTTCACTAGGGACGGCTTGCACCTGTCACCCCTGGGCTTTCTGATATTGGCAAAGGCACTTGCTGCCCCCATAGTGCCTTTTTTAGGCAAGGCTCAAGACAAACCCACCTCCATAGGTATCATAAGGGATAAGAACCTAAGAGTAATGCTACTCAATGCCAGAAGTCTAAACCTCAAGATGCACACACTCGAAACTCTCCTTAGCATGGAGAGCATAGATATCTGTGCAATAACAGAAACCTGGTTCAAGGCTCTCGAGAGCACCCCAGCACTACCAGGTTATACATCATACCATGCT
This sequence comes from Protopterus annectens, assembly GCF_019279795.1. Taxonomy (NCBI): domain Eukaryota; kingdom Metazoa; phylum Chordata; order Ceratodontiformes; family Protopteridae; genus Protopterus; species Protopterus annectens. Next base: position 626,129,565 of record NC_056739.1, read on the forward strand.
TTTTGGCCCCAAAACTTGGACCGAATCACAAAAGGACGGGGAGTATCAATATTAGTCAAAGATACCCACACCTCCAGGTTGGTGGCACAGCACGAAGCATGAGAGACTATCCATGTGCAACTAACAGTGGGTAAAACTGCCTTCCAGTTTATAGCCTGCTACAGACCACCCTCCCAAACCCAGGAACCCCACTCTGCCTTCCTGAGAACACTGGAAAATATGAAGGTCTCTCCAAACACCATTATATTGGGTGACTTCAACTAACCAACCATAGACTGGGAGCATTATTCTAGCTCCAACAACCTAGCCCAAAGGTTCCTAGAATTTATAAACTCAAATGCTATGGAACAACTTACCACCACTCCCACAAGAGGGGAAACATACTGGACCTGATCACCAACATGGGGACTCTATGCTCCAGACCATAAGCGTATCCCTCACTGGTAAGATCAGACCATAAACTAATCTCACTGGATATTCACATCCCGACCCCACCCCATGCCCAGAAAACCACAGTGAAAACCTTCTCTAAAGCAAATTTCACACTCCTCAAAACCGAGGTGGAATCCTTCAAAGCCCCCGGGCCTGTGGAGAATACGGCCCAGACCACAAAATCCTTTATAAACACATTCTATGAACACCTTCAGGAATGCATGGATCATGCAATCCCAAATAAAACCAAGACCCAATCCACCAAAGGCAAACGTCCTGTTTGGTGGACCCAAGCCATAAACAAACTATACAATAGAAGGAGGAAGCTACTACATGAGAGAGCAAAATCCCAAAAAGGGAAGGAATCTCTGATCAGTATTAGCAAAAAAACTATAGGCACTCAAAATCGTCTAAGGCCAGCTTTGAGAGAAAAATTGCACAGGACACTAAGGATAATCAACAAGGCTTTCTTTAGTTATGTTAGGAACCTGGGTGGGAATTCCCAGATATGCTCAGAATTAGTCCAAAATGACAAAAAATACACCGAACCCACAGACACTGCCAACATTCTAGCTGACAGGTTCAGCGCAAACTTCTCCCCCCCTCCCCACCAAAAGGGCCAATATCTATCCCAGCAGAGTGCTGCCCCCCTGACATCTCAGATGCTCAGGTAAGAGTTGCCCTCTCCAAAGCAAGAAACACAGCATCAATGGGACCAGACGGTGTCCCGGGCTGCGTCCTACATGAACTCCAAGAAGAGCTAAACCCAAACCTAAAACTACTGGTCAATCTCAGCCTTACTACAGGATATGTACCCAAAGAATGGCGTACAGCAACAGTGGTCCCTCTCCACAAAGGTGGTGCCTCAACGGATCCTGGAAACTATCGCCCCATAAGTCTCACTAGCTTGGTCTGCAAAGCTATGGAAAGGATCATCATGGACTTTATAAAGATAGTGGGGACCTACAGACACTGGATCCTACAGAGTTCGGCTTTGTTAAGGGCAGATCCTGCCTCTTAAACCTGGTCGATTTCTTTGAAACTGTCACCAAGGCCATTGACAAGGGGAAGGTGGTCCACACAGCCTACCTGGACCTCGCAAAAGCCTTTGATACAATACCCCACTAGGGCATTATAGATAAGCTCACCAGCTTAAATATAAACCCCTATGTCACTAGATGGGCTGCAAACTGGCTCAATGACAGAACCCACATGGTTAGAATAGCTGGAGCCATGTCAGACTCCAAACCAGTTACAAGTGGCGTCCCACAAGGCTCAGTCTTGGGACCTCTCTTGTTCGGCATATATTTCTCGGAGGTACAGGCCAACATGGAAGGACTGTGGCTGACCAAGTTTGCAGATGACTGCAAACTGGGCGCCATAATAGACTCTCCAGCCGACGCAAGCATCCTCCAAAAGGGCCTCAGAAACAGACAACTGGTGCCAGAGCCATGGCCTCAAGCTAAACGCCAAAAAGTGTATAGTCATCCCCTTTGGCAAAAACAAAGTGCCCACAAATTACCATACAGAAGTAGTAATTAGGGACCTGGGGACCGAAGTTGATAGCAATCTCTCATTTGACAACCATGTGGCCAAAGTGGTTAGAAAAACATTTTATATAGCCCACCTAATCATGAAGGGATTCACATCTAGATCAGGGGAGGTCATCGTGCCTCTTTACTCATCCCTCATCAGGCCCATAATTGAGTACAATGCCCCTTTTGGGATGTACTTTACCAGGCACCTGCAGCAACTGGAAAGACCCCAAAAGTACCTCACCAAGAGGATAAAAAGGCTCAAACAGATGCCATATGCTGCCCGGTTAAAGAAACTCCAGCTCTTCTCAGTGACATACCGCCTGCTCAGAGGCGATCTATGCCTGAATTATAAAGCCATATCCAACCCGGAAATAATGGACATGATGCACCTCAGAAAAACCAAATCCCATCGAGCTATGCGCTCGAGAGACTTGAACCTCAGCACTGAAATAAAAAGGACATGCTGGAGGGACAGATTCATAACCCAGAGGCTCCCTTCACTCTGGAATAAAATCCCAGTCCAGGTTAGACAGAGTCCCTCATTGACTCTCAAGAGGAATCTTGATGAGTGGATGGGAGATCATAGGTTTACCCCGGGTATCACTTCTGTGTCACTGTTAGACAGAGGCACAGTATACTAACCTCGGAAAAGGGCACAGCAAAATTAATTTAAAATGGGTGGCGAAAGCCATACACACTCTGGCTAGGCTTATAAATGCCCTAGGGCAGATAGCCTAGTATGAACCTAATACTCTGCCCAAGGCAGAAGCAGTATAAAAAAAAAAAAAAAAAAAAAAAAAAAAAAAAAATAGAAAAGTCAGTGCTGTTTAAGATTCCACCAGTTGTGATTTATTCTTACAAACTAAACATTCTTTCAGTTTAACTTCTGTTAAAACCTGGAATTTCCCCTTCTCATAAAGCTTCCAGCAAAATGCAGTATTTACCAACAGTGCATTTTACAAACAGCATAGTTCTGCTAGCTTGAAAAGCATTTACAAGTTTACAGCTGGCAGTGATTTTTACTTTAAACACAAAGGAAAAATCCCTCATTGTGGAAACCACTATGTACCATACTTTAGTACATTTTAATGCTAAGGCAAGGAAACACACAAGGTTTAGCTCCAAGGCACACAGCAAACATCCAAAGTCCTTAGCTCTACATTCTTTACAAGGGAGTGGCAGGTAACAAGGTTCTCAGCATACCTGTCAGAAGCACTGAAGTACTGTTTTCAATGATAGTTTTCTAAAAGCTCGAGGGAGGAATGGCTATTAAATTTTGCTAAGTAGTCCTCAGTCATAGAACTTAAAATGCAACAGACTTAAGTTACACTCAAACACAGGTCGCAATTTCTTACTACTACCCACTTGCTGCCATTTCTATCTGTACTGTTCAATACACTTTCATTCTTTCCCTATACACTCTAGCTGCATTTTGCAAACTGCCTCTTCACTACTGATCACATTTCCTTTCTTTCCAGGGTTTCATGCCTACCACAGCCAAACATTTCCCTAACCAGATTTTTGTTTTACCCAACTGGCATTGCAACCTGTTAAGGCTGCAGCAGCATGCCTATGCTTTGTTATCTTCACTTGGTAAAGCAATTAGGATATGCATTAATTTTGTACTTTTACAACTGTGATAGCCAATCTGCTGTAGTACATCCACTTTATGTCTAGTAAGCTGCTATACAAACTTCCCAAGCTGGTTTCCTTTATGAAACTGTTTTCACCTGCCTTTCCTGACTTCAAATCTTTGAACATCTCTGCTAGTTGTTGTATCTTACGGCTTTTCCCAGTTAGGGGTCGTCACAGTGGAACTCCGGTCCGCTAATGACTGGCAGTAGATTTTTTACGTACAGACTTGCCAGGCCTGACTCATTCTGCCAATCAACACTAAGCTAACCCCAGCCCAGTCCCACTTTACAGGTTACACAATATATGGCCATTCACATTTGTTCAATTAAAAGTATCCTATTTAATCAGATTTAATTTGAAAATATGAACAGCAGCATAAATAAATGGCCAGAATTAGACACCATCATTAGACTTCAACCTGTCTCAGTAATCTCCACATCTTGGCTAAAACAAAATATCATACCTTCTAGAATCACCCAGAACTATTCAGCATCTCTTTCAATTGCATAATCCTGAACTATGCAGTACAGTAACCACCGTAATTACAGACCGGAATGCATCACTAACAGCAACTCTGAAACAGCTAGAAACAGAGTGGATATTCCTATACACATCACCACTTCCTTCAACAGCAAAGCCTATTTACTGCAATATAACCCCATCCCCAAAGCTTTCCCTTTTTTACACATTAGATAAATTCTACTTAACAGCTAAACACATAATGGAAGATTTTAACCTACATTTCTTAAGCCCCTCAAAAGACAATCATTCTTTTAGTTTACACAGTGACCTTACTTAGCTGGTCAAGATAGGTACAGGACTTCATTTTCCCACTACTAAACACACACACACACACACACACACACACACACACACGTAGACATATTACAAACTTGTCTGACAAATGTTGCACAGTAAAATGCTCGCCCAATTCTTAGTGTTCACAACCCTGTTTTAAATTCCTGGCATCTTAATGCTCCCAGGATTCCACCATGCTTAGAACACTGTTGAAGGAACTCTTAACAGATTTCTGGTAAGTTTCCCACGTCCTCTGATAATGCTCTTCTCATTTGTCAACATCTTATTTCCTATATGAAACAAACTGTACTCAAACAGAAAGCTAACAGCACAAATCATCAATCTTGTAAAAAGTAGAAATTTCAATTGGAAATAGTAATTCAGGCAAGCATATGGTACCAAAAAACACCAAGAAAATCTGCAAAAATGAGCACTAGCAAAGCTACATCTGATCATCATAGGAACAGTACAATGGAAACCCAAGCTGTTCTGGAATACACCAGAAACTACACCTGGCAATGACAATGGAAGCACACTAACCAGTCGAGACTTACCAAAAGATAACAAAAAAGAAGACATCACTAATCCACTTCAGTCCATGGAGATAAATTCCAACCAAATCTCTCACACACCAACTTAACTACTAATTATAAATACTTCCCTTAATTTTACTTTAAATATATTAAAAAATGTTGAAAGGTGAAGATGTCGGCTCCTAATACAACTTTTACATCATTCACCTCTTCTATTTCAACTAGGGTCATTCACTATATTCAGAGCATACTAACACAGATCACTCACCTTCTAAAATACAGAAACACCATATGGAAAGGAGTAGAAAAAGACCTTTTCCTTAAGGGATGAGTTCCTTGAGGACTAACATTCATCCCAAAGCTTTTTAAACTAGCCACAAGTATCCTTCTTCCAAAAATATCATCCCCCTCAATCTGCTGGAGACTACTGCCAAACCACTAACTTTCATCCCTTAGCTAAACCATTTAGAGAAAAAGTTAAACCAGCTCTGCACTTCCTCACAGACCATGACTTTCTTGCATCTTCAGCCCTAGCTACTATACTCGGCAGTCATTTTATTTAGTTTGCTTCTTTTTACCATGTTTGACCAATGGTAAAGACAAAAATGTTTTCAGGAGGCGACTCTGGGAGAAAAACATATTGCAAATATTTTTAAAACAGACATTAATTACTCATGAACAGACATACACATTACACACATGAATTCATACAAAATTAGAGGCACCTATTGCATTATAAGTTACAGGATGAAAAAAAACAAACCTTTTACACTCCCTCACAGCCAGAAGCAAACACATTCTGCAAAAAACAAATGCCAGTAAACCATAAATATTAAATACTTTCCAAAGAGAAGAAAAACAGAAGGTGATAACTTAGTATTCCAATTTCCTTTATTCTTAACACGTCCGTCCTGTCGCTCGTCCCCCTTGTACATTGCAGACAAGCAGCAGTCAGATAAAGAGACATCCACACCTTGATTTCCCTCTTAGGAAAGGATTGCCTTTTATCAAAAAGAACACTGCAGATGAACATGCAATATAGACATTTAGAAACACAATGTTCACGTCCAAGTTGCCATGCATCTGAAACATGGTCTGGAGATGCGACTGGATCTCGTTACAGAACAATTAGGACTGCGTTTAGCAACAGGGACAGTCTTTGTTAAACAACTCTGATCAGGAACTATGGGATTCACCACAGGAATGGGGATACTCTCTGGAACTTCCACTGGAAATGGAACACTAAACTCACTCTGAGATGGTGTCTTTCTCACAGGCTACATGCTGTGGTACAGGCACAGACACCAGTATCAAATGCTTCTGATTCCAACTAAATTCTGCTCCTTGTGATTACACAATGTACGATCTCAGCTCTGGGCTGATATTCTTCACGACTCCCATCTGATCATAACCTTTGGACGTTTGCATCCTTATCACTTCCTCTCATAATGGACTGCGCTGGTCTCATCATAATGGGATTTCCCAGTTAAACACTTCAACAGATTGGCTTTCACTGACCTGTTGCTCTTGACACATGGAACCAATAACTGACTACTGATGGGTAATGTGGTTCTGGTTTGCTGACAGAAGTCTCCGAACAGGTGAACCAAGATGGTTCAATCATGAGGAATATTTCTGAGATTGAAGAGATTTAGGAAAATATCACTGTTCGCATTTTTGACTTCTCTAACAGTTTTGCACTTTAACTACACGTTCAGCCAAATCACTCTGCTGCGGATACGTTGGGCTACTTGTGACATAAGTCCCACTCTTCAGCAAATCTTTTGAACTGTTGGCTTGTAAACTGCATGCCATTGTCAAATAACTTTGTGCATGCTACCACGCACTACAAAACAACACTTCATCTTAGTAATGACAGTATTGGATATGCTTGATTGGGAAGTAGGTCAATCTTGAACCAGCTGGAGTGTCTACTAAAACCAAATGTCTACCATTCTACTGAAATGTCCGTCTGTCAATCAAGGTAGTTCAAGAATCTGGTTCAGATGAAGTGGTTCTTTCTGTTGATGTAGATTTGTACTATTATACACACAGCAAGATGAAAGTAATCTCTAAATTTCTTGTGACATACAAGGCCAAAATACTAGGCCTCTTGCCCTTCTTTTGGTACAGTCTACTCCTGGGTAACCAATGCAAGACAGTAATGTACTCTTGTTGCAAAGACATTGAAACAATAACTATTACTTTTCATGACGATACCATCTGTCTGACAATCTCATCTCTGTACGGAAAATAGGGTCGCACTTCTGGAGGTTAACTAGATTGCTTTGGCAGCCATCCTTCTCTGAGGAAGTGGTTGGGCTGTATAACTGGATCTGCAACTTTATGATCTGAGCTCATCAAGATGTATGGAAGAAAAAATGTCTTACCTAGATGACTTCAAAACTCAAATCTCTCGTTCTCATGCTAAGTGGTACTTCTGGGTGATCTGGATAACATATCAGCAAATAAGATAAAGTTTGCCTTTCTTGTACACAAGACTGAAATGATAATTTTGCAATCTCATCATGCATTGCAATCTGGAGTATATGCATAGGCTTTCTAAAAACAGTGACTAGGGGCTCATCTGTTTTCACCTGGAGAGGCCTACCATACACAATCATGGAACTTGGAGAATGCAAACAATTGCCAAAAGCTCTTTATCTGAGCATACTGCATTTCAGCTTGGGTAAGAGTTCTGAATGCTTAAGCAGCCGGTTGGACCCTCTTGAATGACTCCAAGACCAAATTACAAAGCATCACATGGTAGTAAATGGCTTGTGGACATCCCAGTATCAGAATATATTGACTGGCAATTCTCTGTTTCAGGACATCAAATGTTCTCTCTCTGGTGCTGTTCTAACCAAGATGCACCTTTTTGCCTTAGCTCTCTAAGTGGTGCTATTTGACTCAAGTCTGGAATGAACTTGCCTAGGTAGTTAATCATGCCAAGAAAACATTGCAGGGCTTGAACATAGTCTGGAGCAGGTATCTCGAGAATGGCTGTTTGCTTAAAAGGGTCTGGTCGTAGGCTCGAACTAGTAAATAAAATGACCAATGTAAGTGACTTCCCATTGCCGGAATTTGCATTTCTGTGGATTCAGCTTAGGAGTCACTTGACAGGCCCATTCTAGAAAGTACAGTTTTGTACCTACCATAAATGTAGATGGAGTGCTAATACAGCTGCAGTCATAACAGATGGGTTCTCCTGCCGTCAGGCGGGTCCTCGGCAGGCCGAATTCCAAAGTCTAGGTCCGGCATCGGTTGTCGTCGCTTCTTCCCTGACGTCAGTGCGACAGGGGTATAAAGGAACCAGCCGACGCCATTTTCTTCAGTTTTTCTTGCCCCAGATGTCAGGTGCCCCCAGAAGGAAGGCAATACATAAATTTGTGTAATCATGCAGTGCAAAATAATCAAAAAACAGTAGTTGCAAGCAAATGCATCATAAATGAATACCCCAATCAGTTGTATGAGGATGTGTTAGCCTATAGGCCTGTCCCAAGAGGGGAAGGAGGGAAGGAAACCTGGACTGAGGCTGTATTAGCACTCTAACATCTACATTTATGGTAGGTACAAAACTGTACTATGTTCATTGTGCATACAGCTGCAGTCATAAAAAGATAAGTAGAATACCAAAGCTAAGAAAGGGGTGATAGGCACTTAGGTGGAATTAGGAGGAGCCAAAATGCCCTGCAAGACTGCAGTGGCAAAGCCTGCTCTAGATTTTGAGTATAATGGTAAGTTGTAGTGCTTGGAGAAGGTATGCACAGAACTCCAAGTGGCTGCTTCCAAAATATCCTTGGTAGGAACTCCTCTGAGGAATGCTGCAGAGGTGGCTGTGGCCCTGGTGGAATGAGTCGTAAAGCCTGTAGGAACAGTTTTGCCATGAAAGGAATAGCAAAAGCATATGCAGTGGGCTATCCATTTTGAGATTGCCTGTTTGAAAATTGGCTTCCCTTGAGCTCCTACCACATAGGCCACAAAGAGCTGTTCTGATTTTCTGAAAGGCTTTGTTCTGTCCAAATAATAATGCAGTTGTCTGTGGATGTCCAAGGAATGTAGTAATCTCTCCCCTTTGTTTTGAGGATTAGGATAAAAAGTAGGTAAATGTATGGCCCGATTTAAAGCTACCCTGGATACCACTTTAGGCATAAAGGACGGGTTGGTTCGTACGGAAACTCTGTCCTGATGGAAGATAAAAGGTTGGATGGCCATGAGAGCCTGTAGTTTTGAAACTCTACGAGCTGAGGTGATAGCCAGAAGGAAAGCCGTTTTCCAGGACAAATATTGCAAATCTGATGAGGCAGCTGGCTCAAAGGGAGGCAAAGTCAGTTTTTCCAGCATGAAATTAAGATCCCAAGCAGGTACTGGTTGTTTTCTTGGAGGCCTTAAATTCTTAGCCCCTCTGAGGAACTGCCTTAGGAGAGGGTGAGAGAATAAAGGTGGATCAGTGTTGTATTCTGCAGAAATGGCTGATGCATGGATTTTGATGGAGGAGAAAGTCCACTGCTTAGCAGTTCAGCCAAATATTGTAGTATGTGGGGTAAATTCAGTTTTCCAGGATCCTGGCTCTTTCTCATTCCAGACACAAAAACGTTTCCATTTTGCAGAATAAGCTTTTCTAGTTGATGGCCTTCTGGCCTCCAAAATGACATCCTGCACCTCCTTGGAGAGTAGGGCCTTTTGTAATGCTAAGGAATCTTCCATGCGGCTAGATTGAGTGTTTTTAGCTGGCCGTGAAGAGTTTTGAAATTGTGCTGAGTCAGAAGAGGCATTAGAGGCAGGGTCCATGGTGGGGAATGTGAGAGGCTCCTCAGGAGTGGGTACCAGTGTTGCCTTGGCCAGTCTGGAGCAATGAGGATCATCTTTGGTCTTTAATAGAACTTTGGGCAGCAGAGGGGGGGGGCATAAACTGTCATTGATGTCCAACTGAAGGAAAGAGCGTCCACTCTCCAGGCTTTTGGTGGAAGATTCTTGAGCAGAATTTAGACAATTGATGAGTCTTGTGGGAGGCAAAGAGATCTATGTCTGGCCTTCCCCATTTTTGTATTATTTCTGTAAAAACTTTTGGATACAATTTTCATTCGTGTGGATCTGTCATATTCCTGCTTAGGTTGCCTGCCAGCGTGTTTTCCTTGGCTGGCAAGTAATGTGCTTGTAGTTCCATCTGTAAGTCCATTGCCATGTTCCAAAGTGACATGGCCAGTCTGCATACGGGGTAAGAATGTGTTCCTCCCTGTTTATGTACCACATAACTGTGGTGTTGTCCGTTCTTATCAATAGTTGACCTGGTTGTAGAAGGTCCTTGAAAGCTATAATAGCATTTATTACTGCTAGAATTTCTTTTTGAATGATGTGAAGGTGCTTTTCATTTTGGGACCATTTGCCCTGAATGCACCGGTCTGTCATGTGCGCCCCCCAGGCGTAGTCAGAGGAGTCTGTTGTGATGACTTGATTTGCTTGAGGCTTACTGAATGGAAGACCTGAGTTTGTTTGACATGCTTGAGCCCACCACAGAAATTCCTTTTGCAGACATGGAATTAGTGGTATTATTGTTTCCAAACTGTGGCTGTGTTGAGACCATATGTTTTTCAGGTACCATTGTAGTTCTCATATGCAGCTTTGCACATGGGATTAGTAAGATGCAAGATGCCATGAATCCCAGAGCCTGCAGGATTTTCCTTGCAGTCAGCCTGGTGCAATTTGCCAGTGTTCTGAAGTATTGAATTCGTTGCCCCTGCTTCTCTGGCGTGAGGTAGGCCATCTGGGTGTTTGTGTCCAAACTGGCACCCAGGAAAATTATCTTCCGAGAGGGTATTAGCCTTGATTTCTCTTTGTTGAATGTGTATCCCAGAGAGTTTAATAACATTATTACATAAGCCAGATGTTTCAGAAGAATGTGCTTGCTGTCTGCTTGGATCAGGCAGTCATCCAAATAAGGGTATATTTGTATCCCTTGAAGTCTGCAGTAGGCAATTACTGATGCCAGGCATTTCGTGAATACTCTGGGCACAGTAGATAAGCCAAAGGGCAATGCAGAGAATTGATAATGGGTTGAACATGCAAGAAATCTGAGGTATCTTCTGCAATTTTGTCTGATTGGGACATGCAGATATGCCTCCTTGAGGTCCAATGCTACCAGCCAAGACTCCTTGCCCAGCATGGGAAGAAGTTGCTGTAGAGTGAGCATCTTGAATTTTGGTACGAGTAGAAATGTGTTTAGGATGGATAGATCCAAAATAGGTCTCCAATCTTTTCCCTTCCTTGGCACCAGAAATAGCCTGGAATAAAAACCTTGACCTTGTTCGTGTGTACGTACCTCTTGAATAGCTTTCATGTTTATGAGATCTGAAATGTGCCTTTGTGCCTCTGCCCTTTGATTGTGTGGCAGGTTTGGCATGCCTCATTTCTGGAAGGGTATGAAAATGGAATTTGTAGCCTCTGTTTATAATGTCCAGGATCCATTTGTCCTTTGTGACAACATGCCAATTTTTTGAAAATAGTGCCAGCTTTCCTCCATTTGAGACCTGGTTGGCATGCAAAGGGGAAAGTCATTGGGTTTGCTTTCTGAAGGATTGCGAGTTGTCCTCACCACCTCTGTGTAGGAGCTTGCCATTGTCTGCCTCTATATGATCCTTGTGATTGTCCTCTGCCCCTCGGGCGCCTGTATCTGCCTCTATGGGGTCTGTCTGTGGCAGGAAAGGACCAGTTTTTGGAAGGCCAATTTCTACTAAACCGTGGGGGTTGAACCTGCAGAAATTCTTTCACAGTTTGCATTGATTTAGCCTTTTCCTCCATTTTCCGTAATACTTCCTCAGCATTAGCCCCAAATAGTACATCCTTTTGAAGAGGGGCGTCTAGTAATTTAGCTTTGACATAATCAGGCAAGGCTTGTTCCTTGAGCCAGGCATGCCTACGTATGACTGAGCCTGTAACAGCAGCTCTACATGAGGCCTCTAGAGCATCAAAACCACATTGTAAGGCATGTTTACACACTTGTTCTGCACTATGCATCAAATCCTGCAACTCCTTCAATTCTGGTTGTTCAGGTTGTGACATTTTACTTTTCAATTGTGATAACAAAACTGTTGGTATTTTAGCATATGAAACTGATAGTTTAAGGCCCTCATGGATAAGGTAGCCGAGGTATATACCTTTTTTCCCCACCTTTCTAAGGATCTGGAATCTCTCTCGGAAGGCAGTGGATTTTTGGCAATCGAGGCCTCATCTCCCTTGGGCCCCTGTGAGATGTTTTCTAGGTCAGCAGCATGCTATTGTATAGAAACTGGTGTGAGTCAGGAACCCTGTAGTACCCATCAGGCTTAACTGGAGCTGGAGGTAGAGAGTCCGGGTTAAGGCAGGCCTCCGAGTAAACATCATCCAGGATGTCCAAGACAGAAGGTATAGCCAGAGGCCTGTGCTGGGGTAACAAAAGAAATTCCCCGAGCCTTTTCTTGGAATCTGAATAATCCTGGCCTTCCCAGTGGAAGTGTTCCCTTTAAGGTATGCAAGGTTTCCCCAAATGAGTAATCCTCAGGGGGGGATACAGAAGGAATAGACTCCTCCACATCAGAGTCTTCAAAAGGGGAGTAAGGCTGTTCCTGATCAGAGTGTTCTGAAATAATGGAGCCCTGATCAGAGGAGGGGGAATCTTCCTCCACTCTGGACCTTTTGTCTGGAAGGGGCTGAGAGCCTCTGATTAGAGTAATTAAATCCTCAGCCATTTTAAGCATCTGTTTCTTAGGCATGGGGCCTGGAGATGGGCCCTGTGTAGCTGGTCTCAGACTGCATGGTTGCTTTAGACTTGGTGAAAGTCTTGATGGAGAAAGAAGAGGAAGGTCTGAAGACACCTTGAGTGGAGGCGGACCTGTCCACATTCTGTGTTTTAACGCCAAGAGTGGCTTCGGTATCTGTAGTCAGGGTGTGGGCAGAGGAGCCTGCGACCTCGGGTACAGGAGACACCGCCAAAGATGTAGTCGGTAATCAGGTAGGCACCTCGCTGAGAACCAGACCAAGTGTAGTCTGCTTTGGCGTGGTGTCGGTCCTTGTCTTTGCGTTTTTTTTTAGACAAAACCAGAGTCGGAGTATCAGACGACATAGTATAGTTAAATGCTTTCCCAAAAAAGTGCTGGGCGAACTCCGCCCGACGCATAACAGTGCGTTTGTTGAATGTAGCACAAAAGCGACAGAGACGTCGTGGTCTGGGCCTAAACAAGGAATACAGAGGGAATGAAAATCCTTATGCGGTATTTGCTTCCCACAAGAAATACAATTATTAACTTTGTCTGACATCGGTCTGAGGCAAGAAAAGTTTCCCCAACGGGGTACTTGGCTTTTAAGAAGACTTCGGTTTCCAAATTTTCGTAATCTCAGGAGCTGGCCGACCGGCACTTGCGAACTGCTTCTGCTTCAGGCACCGCGTGGCAAGAAAGACCAGAGAAAATGGCGTTGGCTGGTTCCTTTATACCCCTGTCGCACTGGCGTCGGCTGGTTCCTTTATACCCCTGTCGCACTGACATCTGGGAAGAAGTGACGAGAACCGACCCCGGACCTAGACTTTGGAATTCGGCCGACCGAGGACCCGCCTCACGGCAGGAGAGCCCATCTGTTATGACTGCAGCTGTATGCACAATGAACATCTGTTCTGAGGTTTCTGTCATGCTCTGCTTCACCATTACCTCCTACTAGTATGCAGTCAACTATTACTGCACAAGGATACCCAGAAAAAATTTGCTCCATTGCACGTTGAGACTACTTACATAATTTATCCCAAAAGGCATTCTTAGAAATCTGCACCTTCCAAGATGAAGTACTGAAAGTAATGAACAATGAAGATTTCTGGTCAAGCAAGTTTACCAAAATGAACTGTATCAAAGACGGAAAAAAGTGGCATTTGGCATCAAGGCTGTGACTTCGACTGTGTGCACTGAATGATGAGGTCTTTTCAGTGCCTTGCTCAAATTTCAAGGGTCAATCCATATTCTGATGTCGTCTGAGCTTTTCTTATGAGCTACTACTATGGAAGATACCCACTCAAATGGTTGTGTGACTGGACAAATCATACCTTGTTGCACCATTTTGTCTAGCTCGGCTTTGACTCTAATCTGAATAGCTACTGGAACATTTCTGGCTGGCCTGACAAATGGACTGATATTTGGGTCTAACTTCATGGAGTACACAACTGGAAGCTTGGCTTGCTAGTCTTCAAAAAGATAAGCATACATGGGTGAAAAACAGAACAGTGATCTTTTAAGCTAACATGAACTTCCTTGTTAAATGAAAGAATTCACATATTCAGAGAGTCTGAGGCCTAATAATGACTGGACGTGCCTCTTGACCACATAAAATAAATTGTAGCTTCTCCCAGCAGAGAAACAAGAAAGCATTACTGAGCCTTCCGCTTCACACACACTTGGCCAAATCAAACCTTTCACATACTCTAACAAATGTTTCTGATAACATATTACACTGAGCCAGTATCAGCTTTGATCTCTATTGGTTTGCCATTTATCCAAACAGTACAAAATACCTCAGTTTTGTCCATAAATCAAATGCACTGTTTCACTAAGCACAGATACACCAACATAAAAAAGTGAGCTCAGAGTCATCATGGCTTTCTAAGTGATCAACTCATTTCTTAAAATATTCCCTTTGAGTAAAAGAATGTGTGCCCTTTGAAATTATTGCATTTATTACATTTGTGGCATTGCTGACCAAAAGCTAAACACTTCTCTCAGACTCCTGAGTTACCACAATTACGGCAGCTGGTAATGAAAACTAGGGTGGGGCCCATGCTTTGGAGTTTGCCAACTCATTCTTATGCTTCAGAAGCTGTATGAACTCTAACTTGTTGGAAAGCTCTGGGGTTTTATCTTTGAGCGTTGAAGGTGCTACATTAACTGCCATGTGCCTGGGCCTGTTTCTTTTAAACCACTTGCTGCAAAAGTTTCACCTGGCTTTTAATCCCTTGTGTAAAATAAGTGCCTCTACACTGTAATACTGGTCTGGGGGTTACACATTTCTCTAAAGTTATGTTTTAAGCACTCAGGGTTCTCCCTTGAGTCAGCTGGTACAGCAGGAGAACATGTTGCCCACTCTCCATAATGACAGCAGGTGCATAACACAAGTGAACGCTCCCTTTCTATGGCTTCTAACCCAACTAAATTAAGTAGAATAAATGCCTTTGTACAGTGATCTTGATCCGAAAATGCAGACTGTATGAAAATGTCGTACTCTTGCTCACTCTCCAGTTCTCTGCAGTATTGTTATCAAACACTAGTGGACTAGGTTTTCAAAATAAGTGCCATGCCAACAAAGTAACCCCAAACACACAGAATATGGCCTTTGTAATTATGTACGAATAAGTAGACTATCTGCAGCTTCCATTAACACTCAAATACACATTCTTCAGAACACTGTACTTTGCAAAATTTGCTCCGAAATGACTATTCTGCAAAATAACTTTATTGTAACACTGCACAAACATGTGAACACTTCATACACTTCTGATAAATCAGTCTCAGTAAATATGAAAATGCATGCTTTGCGAAAATGCGGTCATTTCTCTACTTTATTCATTTTTGATTTATGCAATTCAGACTTTCAAAATTTTCCTTAGTACGACAGATATTTCTAGCAATATCTGACATTTCTATTTATTTTAATATAATTTAGAGCGTTCTGTATGTTTGGTTCATATTTTGAGGAGAAACAGTTTGAGCAAGTTTTTAACATGAGAAATTTGTTTCTGCCCAGTTTTGCAAATTATACACACAGCAAAGGACGGTCCACTCCTGTATATTCATCACCAACTGTAGCTGAATGCCTCTCAGTCAAAGTAGAGAAACTGGAGTTTTCTGGCCTTTAGATAAGCCACTAACGTCACCATGTCACTCGTCCCCTTCTACACTGAAGACAAGCAGGTAGGGTAGTTGGTTTTAAGATGCTTTACTACACAAACACATCAGGATGGACAGCCGCATCAGTAACCAAACAATATAAACAAACTGACAGAGCTGACACATGCATGCTAATATCTCAACAGCTTACTAAAAAATGGCAGTCAGGCTCTCACATGCCCAGTATTTACAAACTTGTGCAAGTCCTTGGATGGCTTCTTAAAGAGACATGCACATTGATCTACATTGTCCCATCCAAAGTTTATCGGAATTCTTCAGAGACTAAAGTTTAGTGCCTTATTCCTGCTTTTATAGTATTCTACTCTCACCTAATTGTTACATCACAAATCACTCGCACATACGTTTTTAAAGGAACACAAACAAATTTAATTTTACACTTGACTGGGCTAGTCTAGCTGGACACGTCCCTTTTCAGTAGAGACCCAGGGAGAAAAGCTCCACTACAATTAAAGTAACAGCACACATTACAACTAGAAAACACGATTTTTACATAACAGCGTAGTACTAATATATTTTACAGTTATTTACAAGCTATAGTTCCAAATATTTCTAAGATAGAGGCATGTTTATACAAGAGAGAGCTTGCTAAGCAAGTTTAAGCTCTGCAGCAGACTCAAGGAAGGCAATGTTAGTACTAACTTTAGTAGGTTGAACAGCACATTCTCAGGTTAATAGGAGATAAAATGGCAGTTATAAGAAAAGTAGACGTAAAATATGAAGGAGGAGATTTCTAGTCAAATAAACTAAAGGATAAAACATACTAACTCATATCAAAACTTCATATAACACTTCCACATACAATTAAAGTACTTGTTTCATTTTTAAAATGGGTACCAAGGATAATTCATGTTCATAGATTAGTACTAAGCTAACTGCCCTTGCCAGCCATTTTAAGCCTAGCCAATTATCCCTTGTGAGACTCAAACCCTGCACCTTGTGTTTGTAAGGCAAACACCTTAACCATTAGGCCAGCCTTCCAAACCTGTGTCATTTAATCAATGAGGACTTGTAGCGTGTCCACTGGACAGAGAAGGACTTTATGCTAATGAATATTAAGTACATAAGGATAGCTCAACCTCAGACACTTTAGACTACCTATTGATTTTTCAACCTCTGATCGTCTGACAGGGTGGGAAGTGAAAAGGGCCAATTACTCATCACAATTACTCTAGGACTAGAATGGGACATCACCTCATTTTGAGAGAGAGAGAGAGAGAGAGGGGAAGGCGAGACAAATCCCTGAACAAGCACTTAATTAAGTTTATTTACCAATAAATAAGGATTTTAAATTTATAATTTGTCATGTAGCTGTCCCCTATAATTATGCTGTTTAACAAAGGATCAAGATTTGTACCCAAGGCGGCTAATTTGTAATGGTCTTTAGCTTTTTACAAGGAAATTTATAAGCTTTATTGCCAAATTAAAACACAGATATGACTAAGTCAAAGTTTTGAACAAATCTAGCACCTAAGGAAAGAGAAAGGCACCATCTTTTGACTTGACTTTTCTCCCTTGCTTCATAGGAATCCCCAGTATTGTGCTCGCATTCCTCTCAGCAAAAGTTTCATCCCGTGCCTTGGCCAACCTCTAAATCAACCCAAGGCTGTCTCACTGCCCTGCACTGAGAGACCCTGTGTCGGTGGAACACTAAAGTGCTTTCAGCTACACTTGTGTATGTTAGAGTGTATTTAATCTTTCATCTAAACTGAAGACTTTTCCCTTTCACGGTACACGTGCACACTACTGGTCCACCACCCCCCACCCCATTTTACTCTTCCTATTGTACTCCTAGGTCAATTACTTAAAACTACTTTCTCTTGGAAAAAGTTTACCCAAGCACTTGCAGCCCATACTTCAATTGTTTTTCCCTGTAGAAGTGGTGGTCTATTTCACCACAATGTACTAGATTACTAGCATAAGATTTGTAGTCATTAGGAAGATACTGCACAACACTGACCTGGAATTGACTTAAATTTGGTTTTCCTGTTTTCTTTTTAGCAGCTGGCCTAGTCCAGTTTTTCTGAGTCACAACCTTGTATTACTTTGTCTACCCCCTCCCCCACCTTGAACCTGCACAACTCCCTCCCACTCCTGCTTAGGAGACATCTTCCTTTTACTGTTCTGTCCTGAACAGTCCTATAGATAAATTCTGCAGTCAAGGACTGGTGTAGCCTCGCTATGCTTGGCTCACTCCACTTCCTGCCCCCATTTTTCAACCACCCCTACCACCACTACATTTATTCTAACCCCAGATCACCTGACCACACCAGCCTCTAATCAACAACCTCTCACACCCACTATCCAATTTCTACCTTAAAAGGTACATAGTATCTACTTGCCATACATTCACACTTGAACCCCAAAACATCTAAGACCCAACCACTACTCCTTTATAAAATACCATTAATCCTAGGATTTCTCTTCCTAACCCTCACATACCTATCACCACATTATATACAATCACTAGAAAACATCATTCCACGTAACACTTTCTCAAACAAATATATACTCACATTTTCTTTCCCATCTGTTCTACATTTTAAAACAGCTTAATCATACACATTTACAAGTCTCACGCAACACCATCTTACACTAGAAAAACATTTAGATCCAACATAGACACAGTGCACACAATTAAACACGGTTCATCACTAAAAATCTACTTATATCTGGAGACATGCACCCAAAACCTGGACCATAAAACTCTCTGCTAGGCAACTCTTGGACCCATCTATTCAGAATGTCAAAATTAGAAGCATCTCTAACAAACTTTCTGACCTACATGCATTCATTAGCTCACTACTCCCCTGAAATACTAGCCACTACCGATACGTGGCTAAAACCTAGTACCCAAGATGAATTCTCCCACCACGACATATCATCCCCAAGACTGGGCACGACATATCATCCAAAGACTGGGCAGAGTGGGCAAAAAGGGAGGAGGAGTTGCTATCCTCTACAAAAATACAAATCAAACCTCTACACCCAAATTTCAAAATGCCAAAACCTTAGGTTCAACCCTAAGCATAAATGACAAAAATTAGAAGTTATGTACTCACCATAACGTTCCATCTGAGTAGGTGTATTCATTTGTCTGCAACCTGTGGGTTATGGATCCGATATCGGATCCGAACCGGCATGGTTTTCCAGCTATGGATCCAAGCTCTCAGCTCCTCCCCTCACCCATAATGCCCTGCTCTACCCTCATGACCTCAGATCGAGTTTGCCAAAGCAACAATACCCTAAAAAGGGTAACAAAGAATATGCAGGAAACTGAAAGGCCAGGGGGATAGGAGGGCGGGATGGTTGCAGACAAATGAATACACCTACTCAGATGGAACGTTATGGTGAGTACATAACTTCTAAATCTGAAGTAGGATATTCATTTGTCTGCAACCTGTGGGACAGAGTCCCCAGCTACCTGAATCTTGGGCGGCCATCATGGAAGGATATTCGAGCACCGGAGCCAAAGGATGCTCTACCCTAGATGCAAGATCCAACTTATAGTGGGAAATAAACGTATGAGATGAAGCCCACGTGGCTGCTGCACAAATATCATCTAGAGGAATCCTAGCCTTGAAGGCTGCCGAGGTAGATACTGACCGGGTTGAATGGGCATGAACACCCTCCGGTGCGGGCCTTCCTGAAGCTTGATAAGCCAATAAAATGCACTGTGAAATCCAGCGGGACAGAGAAACTTTAGAGATTGGCTTGCCCAAATTGAATTTTGCAAAGGAAATAAACAGCTGGTCGGATTGCCTATGACCAGCTGTCCTGTTCAGATAAAATCTAAGTTGCCTGTGAACATCTAGTGAATGTAGCTTATATTCACCTTTGTTTTCATATTTAGGAAGAAAACGGGAGGTTAATGGATTGATTGATGTTTGCTTCAGAAGCGATTTTAGGAAGAAAGGACGGGTTGGTCCTGAGGGAGACACGGTCCGGATGAAATACCAAGTAAGGAGATTTAGCTGATAAAGCTTGAAGTTCAGAAACTCTCTTGGCTGATGTAATGGCTACCAAAAAGGCTGTCTTGTAGGACAAGAATTTGAGATCCACCGTGGCCGCTGGCTCGAAAGGAGGAGCGGTCAAGGCCTGTAGGACTAAAGAAAGGTCCCAAGGAGGAACTGCTTGTTTTATAGGGGCCTGAGAAGAAAAGTACCTTTAAGAAATATTTTACACAATTTGGCTGACATAAGAGGATTAGAGTCATGGCCAATGTGATAGTGAGAAATTGCCGCCAGTTGAACTTTGACTGTGGAACTGCTGGCACCATCGTTAAAGAGAGTGGTTAGAAAGTCAAGCACTAAAGGGAGAGGAACCGTGAAGGATTCAGGCCTTGCCGCTCCGCCCACACAGAGAAACGCTTCCATTTGCTTCGTAAACCTTTCTAGTGGATGGTTTATGAGCCGCCACCAAAATAGCCTTTACAGGTGAAGAAATACCGAGTCCTTATCAAGAGTGGAACTGGAGCAGCCAAGCGGTCAGCTTCAGGTTGTCCAGGTTCGGAGGAGGAATGCAGGATGGATGGGATATCAGATCCGGGATGGGATCTAGAATCCAAGGAGGATTCACCGAGTGAGACCTTAGGAAGGGGAACCAGATCTGTCGAGGCCAGAATGGAGCAATGAGAATCATTCTGCAACCCACCCGAGAGGCTTTCTGAAGAACTTGCAGCATCAGAGGCAAGGGTGGATAGGCATACAGAAGACCGGGTGGCCAAGCATGCACCAGAGCGTCTCTTGGGGTACCTCCGGGAGGAGGTATTAGAGCCGAAAAACTGTCGCACTTGGTGTTTGAGGGAGAAGCAAAAGACCGCATGAAGGGTTCCCCACCGTGCGAATATGCGTCCGCTACTTGACAATTGAGAGACCACTCGTAAGGGGTCAGAATGGTGCGACTGAGCTTGTCCGCTAGGATGTTGGACAGACCGAATGTGCGTTGCTATTAGAAAGCGATTGGTGGAGATTGCCCATTCCCAAACTCTCATGGCCTCTCGACAAAGAGGGTAAGACCTTGTTCCCCTTGCTTGTTGATGTACCAGACAACAGACATGTTGTCCGATTGAATCGCAATTGTTCCCAAGGAAGAAAGTCCTGAAGTGCTAGCAACGCTAGGAGCACTGCTCTCATCTCTAGAACATTGATATGCAGTAAGGTCTCTGAATCGCTCCACGTGCCTTGGACTGTCCGCCCATAAAGTGCCCCCACCCGAGGCGGAGGCGTCCGTGGTCACCGTGGCGAGAGGGGAGAAGCACAAAATGGGCGGCCTTTGTGGAGATCCGGGAGTGGAGCCACCACAAGAGGGACCGCTTGCAAGCCTTGCTGATCGCTATGGGATGATGCATGGGGAGAGCAAGGTATGACCACTGTACTAAGAGCGTCCACTGTAGAATGCGCATATTGAGCCTGGCAAGAGGAAGAAGTGCTATAGCAAGCCATGGACCCTAGAGCCCTCAGGACCAACTCCGCTGGAACAGAACTTGAATGGAGAATGGCCCGCACCTGGAGCTGCAGATTTAGAACTCTGTCCGCAGTGAGGAAGGCTCAGAACTCCTTGTGTCTAGCCTGGCCCCTATAAAATCTAAGAGCTGTGGGTGCCAGGTTGGACTTTTTTGTATTTATTGTGATGCCCAGAAAGGGAGCAAGATGGAGAAAGGAGTCTCGCGCCAATAGAAGTAGATGCCTTGTTGGGGCGGTAAGAAGCCAGTCGTCCAGGTAGGGAAAGACCTGCACCCCCTGAAGCCTCAGGTGGGCCGCTACCACTGCTAGTACTTTGGTGAACACCCTGGGGCTGTGGTGAGACCAAAGGGAAGGACCCGGAACTGGTAGTGACTGGCTCCCAGCCGGAAGCGGAGAAACCTCCTGGAGCGCCTGTCCATCAGGATGTGGTAGTACGCGTCCTTGAGATCTATCGAGCACATCCAGTGATTTTCTCCCAGAAGGGGGAGAATAGATTGCAGAGTGACCATTCGGAATTTTTCTTTGGGGACTGCCAGATTCAAGAGAGAGAGGTCTAGGATTGGTCTTAGTTCCCCGTCTTTTTGGCACTAAAAGAATCTGGAGTAGAACCCTGATCCGATCTGGTCTGGGGGAACAGGCTGGATGGCTCCTTTCTTTAGCAGATGGCCAATTTCTGCCAAAGCGGCCTCCCGTTGACCGGGTGGGACGTCTGGGAGGGACTGCAACTTTGGAAGGTGAAGGAAAGGAATGCGATATCCCTGGATATGATTTGGAGAACCCAGCGGTCCGATGTTATGGACTCCCATGCCGCTAGGTGCCCGAACGCCCCGACTGCCTCCAGAGTAGAGCAGTCGGGCAACCCTCAGGGTTGCTGCGGGCCGCTCAGAGAAAGGTTCCCTGGACCCGAAGTTTCTGGGAGCCCCTCTGCCTCTAGGGCGGCGTCCTCCCTGTCCTCCTCTGCCACGGAAGGACTGGTTGTCCGGAGCAGGCTGGGACTGCTGCGACTTCCGGAACCACATCTTCTTCTGACCCTTTTGGTTCCTAGAATAGGGCCTCTGGGGTGCAGACAGCGTCTTCCCGTCCTTTTCGCTCTGGGTCAACGTCTCGCGAACGGTCTTGCCAAACAGAGCAGAACCATCAAAGCGGGCGTTCGCAAACGACGCTCTGAAGGGCTCAGAAAAATCGCAGTGACGGAGGCAGGCCTGACGCCTAGTGACCAGTCCTGTCCTCAGCTCTAGCGGCGCCTCCGTTGCATGGGAGAGTAGCCGCATAGAAGTATTTGTAACTGACCTAAGAGTGGCCATACGGGTGGAGTGCAGAACTCTGTCCTCCTCCGAAATGGACTCAGGGGGGGATGCAGCGTATTCCTTAATAAGATCTCGCTGCATCCGAATAACATGTGCCAAATAGTTCAGCGCCCTTACCGAGAAGGTCGCCGAACTGAACATCCGCTTCACCAAGCGGTCCATCATCCGAGACTCCTTGCTCGGTGGGTGGACTGAGGGACTCTCCTGAGCCAGTTCCCTCTTTGTGGCCGCCGTCAACATGGCATCTACCGGAGGCCCCTTACTCCAATGGGTCCGGTCGGATGGCGGACTAAGGATCCTATCCGGTCTTTTGGGAATTGGCTCCACGGTGTCCGGTTCCTTCCACGCCCTGGTGGTAATAAGGTCCACCAGGGGTCGGCAGGGGACACCCAAGAGGTAGACGGGCCCGCTTCAAATGCCTCCAAGAACACAGACTCGTCCGAGGAAGACTTGGGGCAGACCACCCCTTATACGGAGCATTTCCATGATGTCTCCAAAGGAGACATCCTCGGGGGGTGACCGTGGGGAGCCTTCCCCTTCCTCCAAGTCCGTGTCTTCTGTGCGAGACTCGGGGGAGTCAATGTGCCTCCTTTTGCACGTATGCTTGCGAGGGACCTCCTCTGGGGGGCTGTCAGAGGAGTCCTCGCCAGCAGCAATTTGCTCCATAGGAGCCACTTGGGGCACAGAAACGGGCTGTCCCAGGGGCCGGATGGTGGAAGCCTGGCCCAGTGCAGAGGGAGCGGGACGGAGCCGGAACAAGTGCCGGGGGTCCGGAGACCCTCAACAGAGCCCTCTCCACTACATCAAAAGCCGAAGGGGAGCCGACCTCGACCAAAGGATCCGACAATCGGCTCCCTCGGATCCGAGGAGTGGACCGAGCCGGCGCAAGCACTCTGATCCGAGGGACAGTACGCCCGACACAGACGGGCGCCGAAGGAGCACTGATCCCCGGATCCGAAGCTCGGATCCAGGCTCCGAGAGGTCGGGTCCGATGCACTCGAGGGCAGGGTCGGATCTGAAGTACCAAGTACTATCTGCGCCGACCCACCCCCGGCTCCGAAGCTGCTCGGCTCCAGCTGCTCCGAACCCGGATAGCGGGTCGGAGAAGGAGCAATAGGCTTAAAAGGGTGTTGAGCTCCCCGGAGGGGAGGCAAGAGCACTGCCATCTGCATCTGGGCCTGGATGAACCTTCTCATCATCCGGTCCAGATCAGCATCAGAAAGGCTATGAGTAGATCTCGACGAGGCTACCGAGGTAGGCCTGGAGTGCCTCCTCGATAGCCTCGACGGAGATCGGGTCTCCTCCTCCTCAGGACCCGTGAAAAGCACACAGGGGACCGGAGCCGAGAAGGAGGAGACCGAACCGAACGGAGCCGGGAGAAGCCGCTTGGCTGGCGGGGCCGAAACAGAGGTCTCGGCCCGCCAGGTGCTTCTCCTCCGTCCTTTAGCAGCATCCCTCTCCTCTCCAGAAGCGGGAGGTTGAGTCCCAGGAGCAGGAGGGGGTGCCACAGGGGGAACAACTGTAGCCACAGTAGTCCCCGAAGGAGCGGAGGCCGGAGCCGAGTCTGGCGGTAAAAGACCTGCCAAGACAAGCTTGGACCTCCGCTCCCTCAGTGCCCTGGGGTTGAACCCTGCACATATGGAACAGCCAGATGTGAGGTGTTCAACCCCAGACACTTAACACACCGAGTGTGGCCATCAGCCGGTGAGAGCTTATGGCCACACTCGGAGCATTTTGAAAAGATAGATTTAGGCTGATCAGCCATAATCTACAAGCTACCAAAGTAACTTAAAAGAAAAAGACACACAGGCCTACACACACACTCTACGCAACAGCGAGGGGAGGGAAAAAATTAATTAATTTAACTCAAACTAAAACTATTAATGAGGGAAACCTAAACTTTCACACAAAAATACACAAAAAATTTAAAACTTTCTGTTTTAACAGGTAAATATACTAGCACTTAGCCGAGAGCAAAGAACCCAAATCCAGTCACCAGCGCGGCAAACGAGATCTGAGGTCATGAGGGTAGAGCAGGGCATTATGGGTGAGGGGAGGAGCTGAGAGCTTGGATCCATAGCTGGAAAACCATGCCGGTTCGGATCCGATATCGGATCCATAACCCACAGGTTGCAGACAAATGAATATCCTACTTCAGATCTATCATTCTCTGCCGTTATATTCCCTCAGGTAATAACTCTCCCATCACTGAAGAAATGTTACAATGGGCCACAGATATTCTCCCCCAAGAAACTGCCTTACCAGGTGACCTATACACGGATTGGTCAGCCTGTACCTCTAGCAACCCCTCTAACCATATTAATCTTTACAGTTTTTCCCACTAGAATCAACAAAAAACCCACAAACAGTCTATTCCAGATTGCACACTAGTTAACTGCCCCAAACAAAACTATCAGGATGTCTTCTTGATGGTCTTAGTGACCATCTCCCCACCTTCTTCCTGTGGAAATGTACCAACATAGCCAAACCCATTGTTTTTTTAGGAGAGTCAAACTAAATATACAAGAGCTTAATAGTATTCTAAAACATAATTACTGTAAACCACTGCAAACCCCAAATCTAGACCAAGCCACTGACTGCTTCAATACTCTCATCAATATCCTTGAGAGACTCGCACCAATTAGGAAAATAAGAGCAAAGTCAAACTATGCACCATGGCTAACTAGGGAAACTAGAGCCCTTTTAAGTTGAGGGATAAGGCTTGGAAAATTTGGAATAAATACAATACTAGCCTAGCCAAACAGTTACCTACAACTTAGAAATCGGACCAAGAGACAAACTAAACTCTATAGACAAAATTACTTCAAATATCCAAAACATTCAAATGATCCCCAAAAGTTTTGGCATGCCATTAACTCCTAAAACCAGGCAAAACTACCACTCCTAACTCCATGAACGACAACAGGGACATTGCCTCCCAATTAGACCACCACTTCACAGAATCCATCTTAACACTACCCTCCCAACTATCCAAAAACAGCCCTACATATAACCAAATGCCTTGACATCCCATCCTTTATGCTCACCTGTTCCCACCTCAACAATTAAAACACCATCTCTTAAAAATTAAACCTACAACCCTTGCTGCTGACAATCTACCAGCCAACTTCCTAAAAACAGCTGCTGAATCCTTATCCTACCCTACTTCTATTCTTCTCAATCGCTCTATACAAGAAGCATATGTCCCACAGCTATGGAAGGTATCATACATTATTTCCACTACATAGGAGGTGGAAACACTTATGAATACTCAAAATTATCGCCCCATTGCCATTCTATCCCCCTTATCCAAAATACTTGAGCAATATATACATTCTCGGGTAACAATTCCTAAACTCACATCATCTCCTCTCCCCCACACAGCATGGCTTCCAACACCATAGCACAACCACCGCTCTGCTCTCTTTCACCAATCTGATCAACCAACATACAAATAACTTCGTATCTGCAAAATTTCTAGACATCTCCAAAGCATTTGAAATGATTTCACATTACTTACAACTCGACACTTTGACATCCCTTATCCTTTGCCCCTTCTGCTATAGCCTGGTTTAAAAGCTGTCAAGTAGGCAACAATCTGTCCAGTGTCAAAGTGTACTATTCCCCCTTACTCCCAACTACCATGAGTGTACCACAAGGCTCCATATTGGGCCCAATTTAACCCATATTTACCAATAATCTCCACACCACCACACAGCATGCTTCTTCTACAGTACGCTGACTATTCACCTCTTCTGTTCAGCTCCATCACTTCCCACCCTACAACTCACCCAAGAATCCCTTAGCTCTGTGGAAAGATGATCACAGATTCAACTTATCCTAAACCCTAATTAAACAAAATTACTACTTTTCACCCCCAACAAAACCATTTCCACCCCTCTTTCACCATCTCCTCCAAAAATGGCACTATTATATCTCCCTCTAACCATACCAAACTCCTAGGCATTGAAATTGATAAACGATCTACACTTAGACATCCACATTTCACAAGCTATCAAAAAAGTCCATAAAAAATTGAACACTATACAGGCACAGGAAATCCCTCTCAAAACAAGCATGGATTACCAAAGCCCAGACTCGCCTCTTGCCTACTCTAATGTATGCTGCTCCAATTCTTACCCAGCGCAGAAAACTTGACCTTGCCAGACTCTAATCATGTTATAATAAAATCGCTAAGTTTGCAAACAACTTCACCTTTAGAACCCACCACTGCCACACTCTAAGGGAACCGCATTAGCTGGAACGCACAGCTGTGTACACTTACCATAAAAGTAGATGTTAGACTGTATTACTGTTGCAGTCATCACCTGTGGGTTATCCATCTTGTGGTACCCTCGGCTGGCCTGAATACCACAGTCAAAGTTATTATGTGCCGGCTGTTGCCGCTTATAGTTAGGTCGTCAGTACTATAAAGCAAGGCAGCCAACGTCATTACATCAGTTTTTTCTTGCCCTAAACCATCAGAAGCACAAGGGAGAAGAGAAGTTGTCCTGGTGGCTGGGAGCCACCTTGAGAAGCATGTCCCCCTCTAGGGGAAGATGTGAAGAATAGGGGGAAAAAAAGGGGGATGGGGAAAAAGTACAGTTGTGTACACTTAAAATAAATGTAGATGTCAGAGTGTATTCACTGCTGCAGTCATTACATTTGGGATATCTGCTTGCAGGTAGCCCTCAGTTGGCCTGATTTTCACAGTCTTGGGTCCTGAGTCAGTTGCTGTCATCTTCCATGAAGTCAGGTAGTCAGGGGGTATAAAGCATGCAGCAGACACCATTACATCAGTTTTTCTTGCCCCAGATGTCAGGCACCCCCATAATGGGAAGCAATTATATACAGAGTTACACCAACAAAAAAGCAACTACACCAGAAAGCTTTAAGCATAGCAAGCAAGAAGAGGCATATAGTCAATAGAAGTCAGGGGGCTGGAGGGGGGTAACCAGGACTGCAACAGTGAATACACTCAAACATCTACATTTATGGTAAGTTTACACAACTGTACTAGGTTCTTAGTGTTTCACTGTTGCAGTCATCACATTTGGGTAGATTCCCAAAGCTAAGGAAGGGAGGAGGCAGACAGCATTAGGACCAGCTCTAAGGCCCTGCAAGACTGCAGTGGCAAAACCAGCTTTGGATTTAGAAAAAAATTGGCAAGTGGTAATGCTTGGTAAAGGTATGTACAGAACTCCAGGTAGCAGCTTCTAGGATGTCCCTGGTAG
The DNA here is from genome assembly GCF_019279795.1 of Protopterus annectens. NCBI lineage: Eukaryota > Metazoa > Chordata > Ceratodontiformes > Protopteridae > Protopterus > Protopterus annectens. The sequence continues at coordinate 626,157,423 of NC_056739.1, forward strand.
GGACACCTCTGAGAAAGGCTGCAGAGGTAAATGCAGGCCTGGCTGATGCAGCCCTGGTTGAATGTGGTCTATCGCCTGTGGGGTAGGTTTTCCATGGTGCTTACAGCAGAAATGAATGCAATGGCCTTATCCACTTTGAAATGGCTTCCCCTCTGCCCCTGCAGCAAATACAACAAGCAGCTGTTCAGATTTCCCGAGAGGCTTAGTCCTGTCCAAGTAAAATCTAAAGTTATCTGTGCACGTCCAATGAGTGCAGTATTTGTTCCTCTTTGTTCTGTGGATTAGAAAAGAAAGTTGGCAAATGAATGGACTGATAAAAGGCCACACTGGATACCTCCTTGGGCATAAAGGAGGGACTGATCCTGAGGGACACCCTGTCTGCATGAAAGATGATGAAAGACTCCACTGCCATGAGGGCCTGTAATTCAGACACCCTTCTTGCTGAAGTGATGGCTAGGACTAAGGCCGTTTTCCAAGAAATGAATTTCAACTCTGCATTTGCAGCTGGCTCAAATGGAGGTACAGTGAGCTTTTCCAATACAAAGTTAAGGTCCCAGGCTGGAGTAGGGGCTCTCCTGGGTGGTCTTTTTGGCCACTCGAGGAATTGCTTCAGCAGTGCATGAGAAAAGAGGGGTAGGGGCTCTGTATTATGATCAGAAATGGCAGAGGCATGAATTTTGATGGAAGAAAAGAAAGGCCCTTGTGAAGCATCGCAGTTAAGTATTGAAGAATATGAGGTAAATTGGGCACTGCTGTGCCCACCCATTAAGGATGGCTCCAAGAACAGAATTTTTTCCATTTTCAGCACAGAAACGTCTAGTACTAGGCCCTCCTTGCCTCCAGAATGACATCCATCACTTGCTTACTGAGGTATGGTAACGGAAAGATCAGGTAATTAGCCAGGCTACAAGGTTCAGGGTTTGAAGCTGTGTGTGCTGGGACATCAGGGCAGGGGTCTGAGGCAGGTGCCATGGTGCCAGCAGTGACACTGCACAAGAAGGGGTACCAGTGCTGGCGTGACCAGTTTGGTGCAATCAGTATTGTCCTTTGTTTGTCCAGTTTGACCTTTAGTACCACTGAGTAGAGACAGAGGGGGAAAGGCATAAACTGATTGGATCCCCTGTCCTTCACCTGGAAAAAAACTCTTTCCAAGCTTATTTGTGGGGGAGTCCTTGTGCAGAATTTGTCCAATTGGTAGTTCTGAGGGGAGGCAAACAGGTCCATCTCTGGGCTCCCCCATTTGTTTCTCAACATGTTGAATATCTCTGGTTACAGTTTCCACTTGTGTGGGTCCATGGGATTTTGCTTAGGTCATCTGCCAGTGTATTTAGCTTTCCTGGCAGGAATTGAGCCTGTAGGTGCACTTGGTAGCTCAAGGCTGTGTTCCACAGAGTCATGGCTAGTCTGCAGAGAGGGTATGAGTGGGTTCCCCTCTGCTCGTTTATGTATCACATAACAGTGGTGTCAGGTCTTTACCAATAATTGTCCTGGAAGAATGTGGTCCTTGAAAGCCGTCGGAGCATTCTGTACAGCTAACATTTCGTTTTGATTGATATGCAGGTGCATTTAACTTGGGTTCCATTTGCCCTGAATGCACTGCCCTGCCAAGTGAGCAAGTATAGTCTGACGCATCTGTTGTAAGGGTTTGGGTGGCAGGGGGTAGAGTGAATGGCAGTCCCCGTTTTGGTGGCAGGCCTCTGCCCACCAAAGGAACTCTTTAGACAAGGTATGGCAGGAGTCATTGCTTTTAGATCCTAAGAATGTTGACACCATAGGCTTTTTATTTAAGTGTTTCCTCATATGCAGTCTTCCATATGGAATTAGTAGAATGCAAGAGGCCATGAACCCCAGGGCTTGCAGTATTTTCCTTGCAGATAGCTGGGTCTTTGTGACCAGTAGTTTGAAGTAGACTGTCAAATGAACTTGTTTCTCTGGTGTGAGGCAGGCCCATCTGGGAAATTGTATTCAAGCTTGCTCCCAGGAATACAATTTGTTGGCAGGGTACAAGATGTGATTTGTCGTTTATGGTGCACCCCAGAGAAGTTAGCAATTTCTTTACAAATGCCATATGATTTAATAGTATGTCTTGGCTTTCTACCGGAATTAGACAATCGTCCAGGTATGGGTATATTTGCATATTTCTTTGCCTGCAAAAAGCAATGACTGGAGCTAGGAATACTCTGGGCACAGTAGATAAGCCAAAGGGCAGCAAAGAGAACTGATAGTGCATGTAGTCTGCTCTGAAGCATAGTTATCTTCTGCAAGATTCCCTTATTGGGATGTGCAGGCAGACTTCCTTTAAATCAAGTGTTGCCAACCAGGCATTTTTGCCTAGCATGGGAAGCAGCTGATGAGTTTGCATCTTGAATTTTGGGATTACCAAAAATGTGTTTAGGATAGACAGGTCCAGGATAGGATAGGATGCCAGGAATTGTCTTTTCTGGGAACGAGGAAAAGTCTTTAGTAGAAACCTTGCCCCCATTCTTCTAGGACAGGTTGAATAGCCCTGATGCTTGAGAGAGAGAGAGAGAGAGAGAGAGAGAGAGAAAGAGAGAGAGAGAGAGAACTTGCTTTTGACCCTCTGCCCACTGATTTGGGGGTAGGTCTGGCCAACCGTTTGGGGTTGGTAAGGAGTGGAAGTGGAATCTGTATCCTTGGGAAACTATATTTAAAACCTGTTTGTCCTGGGCAATTAGTTCCCAATTTTTTTGCATACAGGGCGATCTTTCCCCCTAAAGGAAAAGTCAGCTGAGCAAGGCTTGGAAGTTTTAAAGTTAAGTCATTGAGACAGTTTACCATAGGGGGAGTCTTACTACTCACTGCTTTGGAAGTGGAAGCCCCCCCCACTGCTTAGGCCTTTGAGTACCTTGGGACTGAAGCCTGGGTGTTCTGCTGGCTCTGGGTTTGGACTGAAGGCCTAGAGGAGGTAGGTAGGAAAGGACCAATTCTTAGAGGGCCAATGCCTACTAAAACTGGGAGGCTGTACTTGCAGGAAATCTTTAACAGTTTGCATAGATTTAGCTTTTCCCTCCATCTTTTAAGTAGTACTTCTGCTTTGTTGCCAAACAGGCGGTCTTGGTTAAAGGGAGCATCCAGCAATTTAGCTTTAACGTGATCTGGCAGAGATTGGTCCTTATAACAATATCTCCAACTCCAAACCATAACTGAAACCACTGAAAAAAACCTTCACAGCAACTGGTAAAATCCAAAAAGCTTTATTGTACCACACACCGGTTGAGTGCTTTCTTCCCTACTGAAGCGCCTTCATCAGAACAGTTTGTTTTACAACCCAGCCCTTTTATGTAAAGAAGCACCCAATTAATTATACTAAACACTTGCATAAAAAACTAGAGGCAAAAACAAGATGCATACAACAATTCTGTGTATACAACAGTTGAAAACATTACATGGCAATTAAATTAACGTTCACTATAAAAACTTTAAAAATATTCACTCAAATGACTAAAAGTAATAATGTCACCCTAAAATATTTTTTAACTTCAAAAGACATGCAATATTCACATTTTCATTAATACCAGGTGTCTGGGTGGCATTCAGCCTCAACTGCCACCTTAACTCACATATCTAAACGTACATCCAGTACTCTACCCTGAGTGTCCTTAAACTGTTGCAGTACAGAACACTTAAAAATGTGGTCCTTATTCTCACATATACACCTACTCCAGGCATTAATCATTTTTTTTCTTGTAGCCAATAAATGTTCCTTAAACCAGTCCTTATACCGTCTACAGGTTTTGCCCACATAAAAAGCACGGTATGACTGGGATCTAGCTACATATACCACATTGTTACTCCAACAGTTATAGTGTACTACAATGTGTATATACAGTCAGTTTAGCCTCAAATACTCTGGGGTCTCTCCTATACTCATACAATTCCCCATTTCACATTTGAAATTTCCCAATTTTCTGCTAGAAATAACCACTCCATTTCCTTTGGATTCTAACAAATTTTTGAATCATCTGTCCCTCCTAAAGACAATCACAGGAGCAGATCCTACTTTTTGCACAATACGTTGATCATATGACAGAATTTCCCAATTACGCCCAAGTATTTCGACAACTCCATCTGCATCCAAATTGAAAGTGGTAATAAAAAGTACAGTTGTGTACACTTACCATAAATGTAGATGTTAGACTTTACTCACTGTTGCAGTCATTACATTTGGGTAATCTGCTGGCAGGTTGCCTTCAGTCGGCCTGATTGGCAAAGTCATGGGTCCTGCGTCGGTTGCTGTCCCTTCTTCCAGCAGGTTGCCCTCAGTCGAGCTGATTGGCAAAGTCATGGGTCCTGCGTCGGTTGCTGTCCCTTCTTCCAGGACGTCAGGTCGGCAGGGGTATAAAACACAGCAGATGCCATTACATCCGTTTTTCTTGCCCCAGATGTCAGCTGCCCCCCAAATGCGGAGCCAAATATATATGTAATTTAAAACACAAAAAGTATACCTCCAAACAAAAGCAAGTACACCAAGGCGCCTTATAAGTGTAGTAAAAGAAAGCAGAGGCGTAGTAAGAGAAAAATGGTATGCAAGGCTTCCCCAAAAGAGTAGTCCTCAGGAGCAGAAGATGAAGGAATTGATTCTTCAGCATCAGAATCATCATAGGGGGGAAGAGAATGTTTCTGATCAGAAGAGGAATCAGAAGAAATGGAAACCTGATCTCAGAGTGTCTCTTGCCTAGGCCTCTTAGGAGGGGGATGGGAACCCCGATCACAGTAATTAAGTCTTCGGCCATTTTGAGCATCTGTTTTTTGGGCATGGAGGCCTGTCCTTGTGGCTGGTGAACTTGTTTCTTTGCCTTTAAAGGTGTTTTAGTCTTTGAAGTTTGTTTAATATACAATTAATTGTTTAGGTCCGAATACACCCTCAGAGCAGATGCTTGCTCAGCAGCTCCAGACCCATCTGAGGGAATAATCTCAGAGGCTCCAATACCTTGAGTTTCCAGTGGCCTAGCAATCTCCACGTGGTAGTCTTTAGCGGGCGCCAGGGGCTGCGAAAGCGCCTCACTGAGAACCAGCAAACCAGCAACTTGCTTAGGAGAAGCTTTGTCGATTTTGGACCTTGGTTGCCTGTCTTTGTGTTTTTTGTGAACTCAGGTAGTCGGATGGCTATCTGACATTGTATAATTAAATCTTCGCCCAAAATAGCTTAATGCAAAATTGTATTGACGCTTAATAGTGCGTTGGTTAAATCTAGCACAAAACTGACAACTAGCAACGTCGTGGTCAGGGCCTAGGCAAGAAATACAGTAAGAATGAACGTCCTTATGAGGTATTTGCTTCCCACAAGAAATAAAATTAACTTTTTCTGACAGTGGACTGGAGCAAGAAAAAAGTTTCCTCAACAGGGTACTTAGCTTTTAATGAAGACTTCGGAACTGCTTCTGCTTCGGGCACCGCGCAGCAAGAAAGACTGAATAAAATGGCATAGTCTGCATCTTTTATACCCCTGACAACCTGACGTCAGGGAAGAGGCGACAGCAACCGACGCAGGACCCAAGACTTTGGAATTCAGGCAGACTGAGGGCAACCTGCCAGCAGGATAACCCAAATGTAATGACTGCAACAGTAAAACACGAAGAACATCAGGGGGCTGGAGGGAGGGTAACCAGGACTGCAACAGGGAATACACTCAAATATCTACATTTATGTTAAGTGTACACAACTGTACTATGTTCTTCATGTTTCACTGTTGCAGTCATTACATTTGGGTAGAATGCCAAAGCTATGGATGGGAGGATGGAACTAAACGGCATTAGGAGCAGCTATAAGGCCCTGAAGGACTGCAGTGGTAAAGCCTGCCCTGGATTTAGAGAAGAGGGAGGTAAATGGGAGGTAAATGATAATGCTTTGTGAACATATGAACTGAGCTCAAAGTAGCAGCTTCTAGAAAGTCTCTGGTAGGAACCCCTCTGAGAAAAGCTGCTGAAGTAGAGGCAGCCCTGGTGGAATGGGATCTGATCCCCTTTGGCACAGGTTTACCATGGTGCAAGTAGCAGAAACGAATGCAATGGCTTATCCATTTAGAAATAGTCTGCATCGAGATAGCCTTCCCCTCTGATTCTGCAGCAAATGCTACCAGTAGTTGCTCAGATTTTGTCCTGTTCAAGTAGAATCTTAGTTGCCTGTGTACATCCAATGAATGCAGAATCCGCTCCCCCTTGTTCTACGGATTTGTGAAAAAAGTTGGCAGGTGAATGGTCTGGTAAAGGGCCACACTGGATACCACCTTAGGCATAAAAGGATTGGTCCTGAGGGCCACCCCTGTCCAGGTAAAAAATAAGGAAATGCTCCACTGCCATGAGAGCCTGTAGTTCTGAAACCCTTCTTGCTGAAGTGACTGCCAAAAGAAAATCTGTCTTCCAAGAAAGAAATTTTATATCCACAGTAGTTGCTGGTTCAAAAGGAGGCAGGATGAGTTTTTCCAGCACAAAATTGAGGTCCCATGCAGGAGTTGGGGCTCTCCTGGGAGGCCTTAAATCTTTGGCCCCTCTGAGGTACTGTTTTAGCAGGGGATGAGAAAAGAGGGGACGGCTCTGTGTTGTAATGAGCCGAGATGACAGAAGCATGGATTTTTATTGAAGAAAAAGATAGACCCTTGTCAAGCATCTCAGTTAAGTACTGTAAAATCTGAGGAATATTGGGCTTTGCTGTGTCTACTCCTTGTGCTTGGTTCCAAGCACAAAATCTCTTCCATTTATCAGCATAAGATTTTCTAGTACTAGGCCTTCTAGCTTCCAAAATGACATCCATCATAGGTTTACGGAGAGATGTGGTTGGTAAAATTAGTTGATTAGCCATGCTGCAAGATTCAGAGTTTGGAGCAGAGTGTGCAGAATTTGTTAGTTCTGCTGAGACAATAGGTGAGGTGTCTGAGGAAAGTACCACGGAGGAAGGTGTAACATATTCCTTAGAAGTGGGTACACCAGTGTTGGGAAGGCCAGCCCGGAGCAAATAGAATCATTTTTGGTTTTTCCTGTCTGATTTGGTAAGACCTTGGAGAGTAGAGGCAGATGTGGAAAGGCACAGACTGACAGGTTTTTCCAGCTGAAGGATAGAGCATCCACTTTCCATGCTTTTTGTGAGGAGTTCTTGTGCAGCATTTGTCCAACTGATGGTTTTGGGGAGAGGCAAATATATCTATGTCTGGGCTTCCCATTTGTGTTAACATACTGAAGATTTGTGGATACAGTTTCCATTTGTGCGGGTCCATAAGATTTCTACTGTGGTGTTGTAAGTCTATCAGTAGCTGTCCTGGATGAAGTAAGTCCTTGAAGGTTGCCAGAGCATTCCGAACAGCTAGCATTTCTTTCTGGATGATATGTAGATGCATTTGGTTTGGGCTCCATTGGCCCTGAATGCATCTCCCTGCCAGGTGTGCCCCCCCCCCCCAAGCATAGTCTGATGCGTCTGTAGTTAGGGTTTGGGTGGCAGGGGGTAGAGTAAATGACAGTCCCTTGTTTTGGTGACATGTCTCTGCCCACCAAAGAAACTCCTGTTGCAGGCAGGGAGAGAGTAATCATGGTTTCCAGGCTGTGACAATATTGACTCCATAAGCTTTTTAGGTACCATTGAAGTTTCCTCATATGCAGTCTCACATATGGAATCAGTAGAATGCAGGATGCCATGATCCCCAAAGCCTGCAGAATTGGTCTTGCAGATAACTGGGTTTTTGCCATTTGTTTGAAGTATGTCATCAACTGCATTTGTCTGGCGTGAGGTAAGCCATCTGGGCAGTTGTATTCATGCTTGCACCCAGGAATGTAATTTGAGAGGGTACCAATTGTGATTTCTTTTCGTTTATGGTGTACCCTAGCATGCTAGAAGCCTTTTTACAAATGCCAGATGTTGAAGAGTATCCTTGTCCTCTGCCTAAATGAGACAATCGTCCAAATATGGATAAATGTGAATGTTTCTTTATCTGCAGAATGCAATTACTGATACCAGGCACTTGGTAAAGACCCTGTGTACAGTAGATAAGCCAAAGGGCAGTGCAGAGAATTGATAACGCAAAAAGCCTGCTTTGAAGTGGATGCATCTTCTGCAAGATTCCCTTATTGGGATATGCAGGTATGCCTCAAGTCTAGATTTAACAACCAGGCATTCTTGCCTAGCATAGGCAGTAGCTGTTGTAAAGTCAGCATTTTGAATTTTGGAACGTCCAGGAACGTGTTCAGAATTTATAAGTCCAGTATTGGACACTATGATTTGTCTTGTCTGGGTACCAGGAAAAAGTCTTGAATAAAATCCTTGTCTTTTTTCCTTTTCTGGTACCGGCTGAACAGCCCCCATATCCATGAGGGACATGACTTGTTTCTGGGCCTCTGCCCACTGGTTTTTGTGGCAGATCTGGCCATCTGTTTGGAATTGGCAAAGTGTGGAAATGAAATCTGTACCCCTGGGATACTATGTTTAATACCCACTTGTCCTGGGTAATTAACTGACAATTTTGAGCATGAAGTGCTAGTTTTCCCCCCAAGGGGGCTGCCAAACGATAAGCGCTTGGAGATGGTAGTGGAAAGTCATAGAGACCGCTTACTGCAGGGTTGTGCTTTACCACCTCCAGATTTGGAGGTGGAGGCACCCCATTGCTTTGACCTGCAAGATCCCCGAGATTGATATCTGGAGCCTTTGGAGCGCCTGGGGTTTGTTCTGAGTGGCTCAGTTGGACACTGGAATGGACCACTTCTTAGTAGATCAGTGCCTATTGATCCTGGGTGGCTGCACTTGATTTAGCTTCATCTTCCATTTTCTTTAAAACCTCTTCTGCCTTATTACCAAACAGACTATGATGCTGTAAAGGGGCATCCAACAATTTAGCTTTAACATGGTCAGGCAGATTTTGCTCCCTGAGCCAGGCATGCCTCATCGCAGATCCAGTTACGGCGGCCCTGCAAGAGACCTCCAAGGAATCAAAATCACATTGCAAAGTATGCTTTCCAACCTGTTCTGCTGAATGCAATAAATCCTTTAACTATTTTCCACACAATCAGAAATCAACATCACTTTCTGTTTCAGTAAGCCCATAACATGCTGTTGATATTTAAGCATATGAAACTGGCAGTTTAAAGCCCCGATTACTAAGGTTGCAGATGTATAAACCTTCTTACTCCATCTATCCAGCACCCTGGAATCTCTACCAGGAGGAGTAGGATTTTTGGCTGCAGAAACCTTAACACCCTCAGGACCCTGGGAAATAAATAGTCTCAGGATCAGCAGCAGGATTTTTGAAAAGAAATTTGTGGGACTCGGGAACCCTGTAATATGTCTGGCTTACTAGGAGCCAGAGGCAGGGAGTCAGGAGCCATGCTTGATTCTGAGAACACATCAACAATGTCTAATACAGGAGGTATTGGCCAAAGGCCTATGCTGGGGAAGAAGAAAATCCCATAGCCTCTTTTTTGATTCAGAGAAGTCCTAACTCTCCCAGTGAAAATGTTCCCTTAAGGTATGCAAAGTCTCTCCAAAAGAGTAATCCTAAGGAAGAGATGCAGATGGGATGAATTCCACCACATCAGAATCCTCATAAGGTGGAAAAGAAAATTCCTGATCAGAACAGGAAACAGAAGAAATGGAAACCTGATCTGAAGATTCATAATCAGTGCCTTGTCTAGGCCTCTTTGCAGGAGGGGGGGGGGGGGTTTGGAAACCCCTGATCAAGGTAATTAAATCCTCAGCCATTTTGATAATTTGTTTTTTTAGGCATAGGGTCCTGAGCACAAGGTTCACGAGTTGTTTTTTTAAGACATGGAAGCAGTTTTTGAGCTGGTTTTCATTGACTGTGTCTGTTTAAAATAAAACTGTTGAGGCCTGAAAACACCCTCAGAAGCCGGTGCCTGCTCAGCGGCTCCAGACCAATCCAAGGGGAGAGACATCTGTGGGTTCAATACTTTACGAATCTCGTGGCATACCAGACTCCGAATGGGTCTATATACAGGCCTGCGACTCAAAAGTAGCGGGTATCAGGGGCTGCGAAAGCACCTCACTGAGTACCAGTGAACCAGCAACTGGTTTAGGAGAAGCTTAATCGGTTTTGGACCTCGACCGTCTGTCTTTTTCCTTGCGTTTTTTGTGAACTCTGGTAGTCTGATTGCTAACAGATTACAATTCAGGATAGTTAAATCTTGAACCAAAATATTTAGAAGCAAAAATATACCGACGCTTAATAGTGCATTGGTTAAATTTAGCACAAAACAGACAGCAAGGCACGTTGTGATCAGGGCATAGGCAAGGAATACAGTACAAATGAAAATCCTTATGAGGTATTTGCTTCCCACAAGTAATGCAATTATTAACTTTTACTGACATCAGTAAGGAGCAAGAAAAAAAAAAAGTTTCCCGAACGGCTTACTTAGCTTTAATTTGAACACTTTGGTTCTGCAACTCAAACAAAAATTTCAGGAGTCTGCCAACCGGCACTTGCCAACTGCTTCTGCTTTGGGCACCGTGCAAGAAAGACTGATTAAAATGGTGTCAGCTGCATGTTTTATACCCCTGACATCATGGAAGAGGAGACCGGAACCGACGCAGGACCCAAGACTTTGTTATTCAGGCCGACTAAGGGCAACCTGTCATCAGATTACCCAAATGTAATGACTAACAGTGAAACACGAAGTAAATCCAGCCAACGCAGAAGTGTGAACCAAGGTCGGTATGGATCTGGTTGAGGAAGAGAGGCCTCAGAAGCCAGCGCCTGCTTAGTGACTCCAGAACTATCAGAGGCAGCGATTGGCAGAGGATCCAAAGACTAGGTAGAAGCCTGCGGAATAGAGGACTCAGAAAAGGTCTTTGCAGATGCCTGCTGCTGAACATCTGTGGACCAAAGGGGCAAAGAAACGACCTCACTGGCTACCGCTGGACTGAACCAACTAAACAGGGATGTCATCGGTTAATTTGACCCTAAGCCAGTCGCGATCCTTACCCTTGCACTTCCTAGGAACATTTGAAGTTGGGAGACCAGAAGACACCATACCGATGAACTTAGGCTGAACTCCTAAGTGCTTATATAAAATCCTAGCTCTACAGTGTAAGGTACTTGGATTGAAAAAAGCACAGAGATCACAATTAGGGACATCGTGCTCAAAGTCCAAAAAGAGATACAGTAAGAATGAGAAACACGATGCAGAATCTGTTTTCCACAGGCAAGACCGTTATTAACTTTCTCTGGCATTGGTTAAAGCAAGAAAAAAAGGTCCCCAACAGGGTACTTATCCGAGGAAGTCTTCAGCTTTAGTAGTCTGAATACAAAAAGGTAATTGGCTGACCAGCACTCGTGCGAATTGCTTCTGCTTCAGGCTCCATGCCAAGAAAGACTGAGGAAATGGCGTTGGCTGCCTGCCTTTATACCGGATGTCCTGACATCAGGCTTAAACCAAAGGCAGCCACCGTCGTATACCAAGGACTTTGGTACTCTGGCCAACTGTGGGCTGCAGGGAGCCGGATAACCCATTTGTAAGGACTGCAACAGGGAAACACGAACATCTAAAAAGTACAGTTGTGTACACCTACCATGATGTTAGAGTGTAATCACTGTTGCAGTCATTACAGTTGGGTAATTGGCTTGCAGGTTGCCCTCAGTTGGCCTGATTAACAAAGTCTAAGGTCCTGCTGTTAGATATTATGAATTTAAATTAAATTATGTTCTAAATATGCTGAAAGAAAAAGCTTGCTTAAATGCAGAAACAGAGTTTAGTAATATGTGATCAGCAACCATACTAAATGACTGTGGCTTAAAAAAATAAGGAACTTGCTTATGAGTGTATTACACACACACATCAAGAAAGCTGAACTTCTTACAGACATGACAAGGATGTAATCTGCTTTCACTGGACAACAGGACATGCTTTTCTAAGAAAGTTTAAAAATGTGCTTTTCTAATCCACAAGGCGTTTTCTTGAAGACAGTTTACTTATCAGCATTTGCACAAGAACAGATGTGTTAGCATTTGCGTCATCAAGCCATTATCTTTCCAAAACCTAGAGGGTGTGGAGTTTAACTAAAATATGTATAAAAAGTCTGTATTAAATCTAGTTATGTTATGGGTATGGTAGGGACACATTTGGTGTTCTGAGGTAAATGTTATATCTCTCACATCATCTGTACTATATGAGAAGTAAAGTGGAACAGTACTTTAAACTGCAACATTTGTCCAGTTTGGTTCATTATAAAAGTTATTGGTTACTGCTCTTAAAGACAGGTGCTGCAAAGTATATTCTCTTATCAGTGTATATTCTGCAAGTTTCTGTATGCGACAGACTGTGAATGCAAATATAATCAGACTTTGAATTTTAGCAGAATCCAGCCAGCAAGACAGAGTGTCTTAAGAACACTTCAAATCCCACAGCAAGAAGCATTAAGCAGAGAGAGATCTCAATATATTTTTTCACCTGCTCCGGTTGCTATCCCTTCTTCCAAGATGTCAGGGGTACTAAACATGCAGCCAACATCATTACATCAGTTTCTCGCCCCAGATGTCAGGACCCCCCCCCCCCCAATGGGAAGCAATTAAAACACAAAGGTATACCTCCAACAAAAAAGCAAATACACCAAAAAGGTTTTTAAGCACAGTAAAGGAAAGTAGAGGTATAACCAAAAGAAGTTAGGGGGCAGAAGGGAGGGTAACCAGGACTGCAACAGTGAATACACTTGAACATCTACATTTAATGTTAAGTGTACACAACTGTACTAGGTTCTTTGTGTTTCACTGCTGCAGTCATTACATTTGGGTAGATTCCCAAAGCTATGGTTGGGAGGAGGAGTTTAGATAGCATTAGGGCCAGCTATAAGGCCCTGCAAGACTGCAGTGGCAAAGCCAGTTCTGGATTTAGAGAAAATTGGCAAATAATAAACCTTGGCGAAAGTATGTACAGAACTCCAGGTAGCAGCTTCTAGGATGCTCCTGGTAGGAACGCCTCTGAGAAAGGCTGTAGAAGTAGATACAGCCGTGGTGGAGTGAGGTCTGATCCCCTGGGGGATAGGTTTTCCATGCTGCTTATAGCAGAAATGAATGCAATGGCTTATCCATTTAGAAATGGTTTTGAAACACTTTCCCCTCTGCCACTGCAGCAAATGCTAGCAGCAGTTCAGATTTTGAGGTTTAGTCCTGTCCAAGTAGAATCCAAGTTGTCTGTGCACATCCAAGGAATGCAGTATCCATTCCCATTTGTTCTGTGGATTAGGAAAGGTTGGCAAATGAATGGACTGATTAAGAGCCAAACTGGATACCACCTTGGGCATGAAGGATGGATTGGTTCTGAGTGACACCCTGTCTGCATGAAAGATGAAAGGCTCCACTGCCATAAGGGCCTGTAATTCAGATACCCTTCTAGCCGACGTTATTGCTAAAAAGGAAAGTTGTTTTCCAAGAAAGAAAGTTTAAGTCTCCAGTAGCAGCTGGCTTGAAAGGAGGTAGAGTGAATTTCGTCAATACAAAGTTAAGGTCCTAGGGCTGGGGTTGGAGCTCTCCTGGGTGGTCTCAAATTTTTGGCCCCTCTGATGAACTGCTTGAGCAGTGGATGAGAGAAGAGGGAAGATTCTGTGTTCTAATGAGCTGAAATGGCTGATGCGTGGATTTTAATGGATGAAAAAAAAAAAAAAAAAAAAGACGGGCCCTTGTGAAGCATCAGTAAGTATTGTAAAATCTGAGGTAAACTGGGCACCGCTGTGCTCATCCCTTGAGACTGGTTCCAGGCACAGAATCTTTTCCATTTTTCAGCATAAGATTTTCTAATACTAGGCCTCCTTGCCTCCAAGACTACATCCATCACAGGTTTACTGAGGGATGGTAAAGGAGTAATTAGCCAGACTGCAAGGTTCAGTGTTGAAGCTGAGAGTGCAGAATCTGGTTAGCCTGCTGAGACAGCAGGGAAGGAGTCTCAGGCAGGTGCCATGGAGATAACCATGACACTGTGCAGGAGGGGGTACCAGTGTTGGCGCAGCCAGTCTAGAGCAATCAAAATCATCCTTGGTTTGTCCTGTTTGACTTAGTAGTACTTTGGAGAGCAGAGGCAGCAGGGGGGAGGCACAAAAGTACAGTTTTGTACCTACCATAAATGTAGATGTTCGAGGATCCACATTGCTGCAGTCATAACCTGTGGGTAGTCCGCGGTCCTCGGTCGGCCCGAATACCAAAGAGTTCGGCTGGCGTCGGTCACGGGCGCCCGGAGCTGACGTCAGTACGTAGTAGTACTTAAGCGCATGACCGACGCCATATCCTCAGTCTTTCTTGCCCCAGATGTCAGAAGGCCTTAAAAAGAAATGGCCACAGCCACAAAAAGGAGAAAAACAACAATTATCCCCCAGGAACAATAACAACAACATCACCACCACCCCCAAACCAAAGAGGGGAAGGAGGGAGGGAAAATAGGACTGCAGCAATGTGGATCCTCGAACATCTACATTTATGGTAGGTACAAAACTGTACTATGTTCTTCGTCTCACATTAATGCAGTCATAACCTGTGGGTAGAATCCCAAAGCAAAGGAAAAGGGAGGCTGGCAAACTAAAAAGCATTAGGGGCTGCTAACATGCCCTGTAAGACTGCAGTGGCAAACCCAGCCCTGGACTTGGAGAAAAGAGGGAGATGGTAATGTTTAGTAAAAGTATGAACTGAACTCCAAGTAGCTGCTTCCAAAATATCCTTAGTAGCTACACCCCTCAAAAAAGCAGTAGAAGTGGCAGTAGCCCTAGTGGAATGAGGTCTAATCCCAGCAGGAACATCCTTCCAATGATGAGAACAACAAAAAGCAATACAATTACCAATCCACTTTGAAATAGTCTGCTTAGAAACAGCTTTCCCTTGTGAACCCAAAGCAAAAGAAACAAATAACTGTTGAGTCTGTCTGAACTCCTTAGTTCTGCTCAAATAATAACGTAATTGCCTGTGTATATCCAAAGAATGCAAGATTTTTTCCCCCTTATTTTGGGGATCAGCATAAAAGGTAGGCAAATGGATAGACTGGTTCAGGGCCGCATTAGAAATCACTTTTGGCATGAAAGTAGGGTTAGTACGCAAAGAAACTCTATCCTTATGGAATATTAGAAAGGGTTCAACTGCCATGAGAGCCTGCAATTCAGATACCCTTCTAGCAGAAAGGCAGTCTTCCAAGACAAAAACTTCAATTCAGACGTAGCCGCAGGTTCAAAAGTAGGCAAAGTAAGCTTCTCCAACACAAAATTGAGATCCCAGGAAGGAGTAGGAGCTCTACGTGCGGGGGGGGGGGGGGGTCTTATATTTTTTGCCCCTCTAAGAAATTGTTTAAACAAAGGGTGAGAAAATAAAGGAGGGTCACAATCATAGTGAGCAGAAACAGCTGCAGCATGAACCTTCACAGAGGAAAATGACAAACCCTTGTCTAGTAACTCAGTAAGGTACTGCAGTGTAAAACTCAAATTAGGTACCGAGACATCAAAGTCCTTTGTCGTGCTCCAAAGAAAAAATCTCTTCCATTTATCAGCATATACTTTTCTAGTGCTGGGCCGCCTAGCTTCCAAAATGACATCTAAAACCGGTTGAGGAAGCTGAGAACCCACAGGCTCTAAAACAGAATACGCCAGGCCGTTAGATGCAGGGACTGCACCCTGACATTGAGTAAATGACTGCTTGACTGGGACAACAAGTGAGGAAGCTGTGGCAAAGGCCAAGGAGGCTCCTGAATTAAACTCATCAGCAGAGGATACCAGTGCTGTCGTGGCCAATCTGGTGCTATTAAAATCATGCAAGGCTTGTCCCGCCTGACCTTCAAGAGAACCTTGGTAAGGAGAGGCAGGAGGAGGAAAAGCATAGACGTGAAGGTTGTTCCAACTGAAAGATAGAGCATCCACTTTCCAAGCTTTTGGGTGAAACATCTTTGTGCAAAATTTTGGTAGTTGGAAATTTAGAGAAGCGAACAGATCTATGTCTGGAGTTCCCCAAGCCACTGTCAACTGTTGAAATACCTGAGGATCCAATTTCCACTCGTGGGGATCCACAATTTGTCTGCTCAATACATCTGCTAGGGAGGTCTGTGCTCCAGGCAGAAACCGTGCTTGAAGAGTGATGTGCAAACCCAGAGCAGTCTCCCACAATATCATAGCTTGTCTGCAAAGAGGGTAAGAATGGGTCCCCCCCTGCTTGTTGATGTACCACATGACTGTAGTGTTGTCTGTTTGTATCAACACCTGTCCTGGTTGAAGTAGGCCCTTGAAAGCCATCAGGGCAAACTGGACTGCTAACATCTCCTTCATGTTGATATGCAAATGCTGTAGTTTGGGAGGCCACGTGTCTTGAATCCATTTCCCATTGAAGTGTGCTCCCCAAGCCAGGTCTGAGGCATCCGTCGTTAAGATCTGACTCGCCTCTGGTCGGGTCACAGAGAGTCCCTTGTTTAGGTGACATTCCTGTGCCCACCACAAGAATTATTTCTGGATGCAAGGTATTATTGGAATGACAGTGTCCAAATCGTGGCAGTGTTGAGTCCATACACTTTTGAGATACCATTGTAGCTTCCGCATATGCAGTTTGGCATTGGGAAGTACCAGAATGCAAGATGCCATGAACCCCAAAACTTGAAGGACTGTCCTTGCAGTCAGCCTGGACAGTACTGATAATTGCTGGAAGTATAGATGAAGAGTTCTTTTTGTCCGGGGTCAGAAAAGCCATCTGAGAGGCTGTATTCAGTCTCACACCCAGAAAGCACATGTCCTGAGAGGGTACTAGACTGGACTTTGTTTCGTTCACAGAATACCCTAGGCATCTTAAAACTGCCATTACATACTGTAGTTGTTGAAGTAACTTGTCTTTGTCCTGAGCAAGAATCAGGCAATCGTCCAGATAAGGATAAATTTGTATTCCCCTCAGTCTTAAGAAAGCTATTACAGGAGCCAGAACCTTTGTGAACACCCTGGGCACAGTAGATAAACCAAAGGGCAATGCAGAGAACTGATAATGAGAAGTGCCAGCCCAAAAACGCAGGAATCTCCTGCAGCTGGGCCTGATAGGAATGTGAAGATAGGCCTCTGAGATCCAGAGTTACCATCCAGTGATCTTTGCCTAGCAGAGGCAGAAGTTGCTGTAATGTTAACATCTTGAACTTTGGAATGTCTAGGTATGTATTGAGAATGGACAAATCCAGAATTGGCCTCCAAGTGTTTCCTTTCTTTGGGACTAGGAATAGACTAGAATAAAACCCTAGGCCTTCTTCTGACGGAGGTACCACTTGGATTGCCCCCATGTGTAAAAGCAAAGAAATTTGTTCCTGAGCCTCCAGCCTTTGCTGAGGAGGTACATCTGGCATGCCTTTGAAAGGGGTAAAAGTGTGAAAATAAAACTTGTAGCCTTGATTTATTATGTCCAACACCCATTTGCCCTGGGTGACTAAATGCCAATTTTGCTTGAAAAGTGCCAACTTTCCTCCTAGAGGAGCTGCCAGAAAGGAAGGATCTGGCAGCTGGAGATACAGGTCATTGGGTCTGTTTACGAAAAGGCTGACCCCTGCCTTCACCAGAAGATTGTGCAGGAGAACTCCAAGTCCTAGGTCTGGAAGAACCCTGAGCGTGAGCCCTGCCCCTACCACGTCTAGACCTACCCTTAGACTGAAAATCTGAAGAAGGGTAAGACCATCCTCTTGCAGGCCAATTCCTGCTAAACTTAGGGGGCTGCACTTGCAAAAATTCCTTAACTGTCTGCATAGACTTAGCCTCGTCTTCCATCTTTTTCAAAACTTGACTCCACAGGGGAACCAAAAAGAACTTCAGATTGAAGGGAGCATCCAAAATTCGAGCTTTAACATGCTCTGACAAATTTTGATCTTTAAGCCAGGCATGTCTACGAATAACTGAACCAGTAGCAGCTACCCTGGAAGAAGCCTGAAGGGCATCGAAGCCACACTGCAGGGAATGTTTACCAACTTGATCTGAAGCATGAACCAAGTCCTGCAATTCCTTACACTCTATACCCTCAGATAAAGCATCTACCTTAGATTTCAATTGACCTAACAGAAAGTTCTGATACTTCAGCATATGGAATTGGCAATTTAAAGCCCTCATAGCTAACGTAGAAGAGGTGTACGCTTTTTTACCCCACCTATCCAATGCTCTAGAATCTTTATCCAAAGGAACTGGATTCTTAACCACAGAAGCCCTGACACCCTTAGGCCCTTGGATAATAGTTTCCGGGTCAGCTCTAGGGCTCTTATACAAATATTTATGTGCCTCTGGAACTCTGTAATACCTGTCTGGCTTGACAGGGGCAGGGGGTAAAGAATCAGGATTAAGGGAAGCTTCAGAAAAAACATCCTGAACAACATTTAAAACAGGGGGAATTGCCAAAGGTCTATGTTGTGGCAAAAACAAAAATTCCCTAAGCCTCTTACGAGAATCTGAAAAATCCTGACCTTCCCACTTGAAATGCTCCCTCATGGAATGCAAGGTTTCAGAAAAGGAAAAATCCTCTGGAGGTGAAGCAGAAGGACAGGAATCCTCTGCATCCGAATCAGAATAGGGAGGAAAATCCTGAATATCCTCAGCTGAGGACTCAGAGTAATCTGAGGAATGTTCCACTCCCTCTAAATCTGTCTCCACTCTAGGCCTTTTCTCTGGTGGGGGCATAGAACCCCTGATCAAAGTAATCAAATCCTCTGCCATTTTCAACATATGCTTTTTAGGAACAGAGCCCGAAGAACCAGGGCTGTGGCCCGTACCAGAAATACCAGGTCTAGCCTTAGCAGGGCCTTTAGAGACTGAAGTAGAAGGCCTAATAACCTTTTGTAAGGATGGAACCACAGAAACTTGAGAAGCACCCTCGGCCTGACCTAACTCAGGAGAGGCCAACTCCTGCAAAATTAAAGGTTCCCCCTGGGATTCAGCCGAGACCTCGGCTGGATCTACAGATTCAACCGTAAATTCCATAGAACCGGCGTCCGCAACGGACTCATCCGGTTTAGACCTTAAGGATTTATCTTTTCGCTTTTTTGCGGTAGCGGGCGGAGGATCCGACGGCATGTTGTAGTTACACCGCTTACCGAAAACAAGGTTAGCACAGTCTAATCTGCGTTTAATGGTGCGCTTATTAAATCTAGCGCAAAAGCGACACCCGACTATGTCGTGTTCAGGCCCTAAGCAAGGAATACAGAGAATGATAGTCCCTATGAGGTATCTGTTTCCCACAAGAAATATAATTAACTTTTTCTGACATCCGGATTAACTGAGGCAAGAAAAGACAAAAATTTTCCCCAACGGGGTACTTAGCCCAACTTGGTCTTCGGTCAAACTCGAAAACTGAAAATTTCAGAACGCCGAACGGCATTTGCCAACGCTGCTTCTGCTTCGGACCACGCGGCAAGAAAGACCGAGGATATGGCGTCGGTCATGCGCTTAAGTTCTACTACGTACTGACGTCAGCTCCGGGCGCCCGTGACAGACGCCAGCCTAACTCTTTGGTATTCGGGCCGACAGAGGACAGCGGACTACCCACAGGTTATGACTGCAGCAATGTGAGACGAAGAACATCTGATCGGTTTTTCTAGATGAAGGACACAGCATTCACTTTCCCGGCTTGTTTGTGGGGAGTCCTTGTGCAAAATTTGTCCAATTGGTAGTTCTGGGGGGAAGCAAACGGGTCTATATCTGGGCTCCCCCATTTGCTTGTCAACATGCTGAAAATCCTTTGTTCCAGTTTCCACTCGTGTGGGTCCATGAGGTTTGCTTATTCCGTCTGCCAGTGTATTTAACTTTCCTGACAGGACTTGAGCTTGTAGGTGCACTTGATAGCTCAAGGCTGTGTTCCACAATGTCATAGCTAGTCTGCAGAGGGGGTAAGAATGTGTACCCCCCTGCTTGTTTATGTACCACATAACCGTGGTGTTGTCAGTCTTTACCATTAGTTGTCCTGGAAGAATGTAGTCCTTGAAAGCTGTCAGAGCTTTCTGTACAGCTAACGTTTCGTTTTGATTGATATGCAAGTGTATTTGACTTGGGTTCCATTTGACCTGAATGCACTTCCTTGCTAGGTGAGCCCCCCAAGCATAGTCTGATGTATCCGTTATGGTTTGGGAGGCAGGGGGTGGTGTGAAGTTTAGTCCCTTGTTTTGGTGTCAGGCCTCTGCCCAACAAAGGAACTCTACGCATAGGCAAGGTAGGACAGGAATCATTGTTTCTAGGCTGTGAGAATATTGACTCCACAGGCTTTTTAGATACTACTGTAGTTTCCTCATATCCAATCTTGCATTTGGAATTAGAAAAATGCAGGAGGCCATGAACCCCAAGGCTTGCAGTATTTGTCTTGCAGATAGCAGGATTTTTGTGGCTAGTTGTTTGAAGTAGGTCAAATGAATTTGCTTTTCTGGTGTGAGGTAAGCCATCTGGGAAGTTGTATTCAAGCTTGATCCCAGCAATGTAATTTATTGACAGGGTACCAGTTGTGATTTCTTTTTGTTTATGGTGTACCCGACACAAGTTAGAACCCTTTTAACAAAGGCCAGATGATTTAAAAGTATGTCCTGGCTTTCTGCCAGAATTAGACAATCGCCCAGGTATGGGTATATTTGGATACTTCTTTGCATGCAAAATGCAATAACTGGAGCTAGGCACTTTATGAATACCCTGGGCGCAGTAGATAAGCCAAAGGGCAGTGCAGAGAACTGCTAGTGCGCATAGCCTGCTTTGAAGCGTAGGTATCTTCTGCAAGATTCCCCGATTGGGATGTGCAGGTATGCTTCTTTTAAATCTAGTGTTGCCAACCAGGCGTCTTTGCCTAGCATAGAACAATTAATTGTCAGCATCTTGAATTTTGGAATCTTCAGGAAGGTGTTTAGAGTAGACAGGTCCAGGATGACACCATGATTTGTCTTTTCTGGGTACCAAGAAAAGTCTTTAGTAGAAACCTTGTCCCTTTTCCTCTTCTGGTACCAGTTGAATAGCCCCCATGCTTGAGAGAAAGAGTACTTGTTTTTGAGCCTCTGCCCACTGATCTGGGGGCAGGTCAGGCCACCCATTTGGCATTGGCAACGTGTGGAAGTGAAATCTGTACCCCTGGGACACTATTTAAAATCC
This sequence comes from Protopterus annectens, assembly GCF_019279795.1. NCBI lineage: Eukaryota > Metazoa > Chordata > Ceratodontiformes > Protopteridae > Protopterus > Protopterus annectens. The sequence continues at coordinate 626,178,468 of NC_056739.1, forward strand.
ATTTGTCCTGGGTAATGAGTTCTCAGCTCTTTGCATGGAGAGCAATCTTTCCCCCCAAAGGGGCAGTTAGAAGACAAGTGCTTGGAAATTTTATAAGGAAGTCATGGAGACAATTTACCATAGGGGGAGTATTGTTATTCCCAGATTTGTAAGTGGAGGCCACCCACTGCTTAGTTCTGCAAGTCCCCTGGGACTGAAACCTGGGCTTTTTTGCTTGTCTGGGTTTTGTTTGAGAAGACCTGGAAGGGGCTGGAAAGGACCACTTCTTAGAGGGCCAGTGCCTACTAAATCTAGGAGGCTGAACTTGTAAAAAAATCTTTAACAGTTTGCAGAGATTTAGCTTTATCTTCCATCTTTTTAAGAACTTCTTCAGCCTTGTTACCAAACAGGCGGTCCTGATTTAAAGGAACATCCAACAATTTAGCTTTAACATGACCAGGCAAAGATTGCCTTCTAAGCACAGAGCCATTAACAGCAGCCCTGCCAGAGTCCTCTAAAGAATCAAAAGTATGTTTTCCAACTTGTTCAGCAGAATGCATTAAATCCTGTAAGTATTTTCCACAGTCAGGAATCAACAATTTTCTGTTTAAGTAGTCCAATAACATGTTGCTGATCTTTTAACATATGAAATTGGCAGTTTAAAGCTCTAATGACCAAGGTTGAAGTGTAAACCTTTCACCCCATCTATCCAGCACACTGGTGTCTCTATCAGAAGGGGTTGAATTTTTAGTAGTAGAAGCCTTGATGCCCTTGGGCCCCTGTGAAACCGTCTCTGGATCTCCAATAGGATTTTTTTAAAGGAACTTGTGGGACTCTGGGACCCTGCATCTTGTCAGGTTTGCTGGGAGCAGGAGGCAGGGAATCAGGGGCCAAATTGGATTCCGAGAAAGCATCAACAATGTCTAGTACAGGAGGAACAGCCGAAGGCCTATGCTGAGGTAGGAGAAGGAAATCCCCAAGCCTTTTTTTTAATCAGAAAATTACTGGCTTTCCCAGTGAAACTGCTCCCTTAGAGTATGTAAGGTTTCCCCAAAAGAAAAATCCTCAGGAGGGGAAGCAGAGGGAATAGAATCCTCTGCATCAGAATCCTCAGAAGTAGGCAAGGACAAATCCAGGTCATCAGAAGAGTCAGAAAAAACAGAATCCTGATCAGAAGATTCATAGTCAAGCTCAGCCCTAGGCCTCTTAGAAAGGGGGGGGGGGTTGGCTAACCCTAATTAGAGTTATTAGATCTTCACCCATTTTTATCATTTGTTTTTTAGGCATAGAGGCCTGAGCATATGGCCTGGGTGTCTTTTTTTTTAGACATGGATCGAGATTTAGGCCTTCGTAATGGAGGCATTGATATGCAAGTCCATAGGCCTGAATACACCCGCAGAAGCCAGTGCCTGTACAGCGGCTCTGGACCCATCCAAGGTAGACATTCGCGGGTTCCCTAGTTGAAGTATCTCGCTGCATACCGGACTCCAAGTGGGTCGCAGTAGAGGCCTGCAAATCAGAAGTAGCAGGTATCAGATGCTGCTAAAGCACCTCACTGAATACCGGTGAACGGCTTAGGAGAAGAGTTATCACCAGTTTTGGATCTCGGCAGCCTGTCTTTACTGGGATTCTGAAAAAACGCAAAGATAGTCAGATGGCCAACAGATGACATTTCTGGATAATTAAATAGAGAACCGAAATATTTAAAGGTAAAAATATACAGACGTGCGCTGATTAAAGCACAAAACCGACAGCAAGGTACGTCGTGGTCGGGGCCTAGGCAAGGAATAAAGTAGTACGAATTAATATTTTTGAGGTATTTACTTTCCACAAGTAATGCAATTATTAACTTTTACTGACATCGGTAAGGAGCAAGAAAAAGGTTTCCCCAACGGGGTTACTTGGCTTTTAGTTGAAGACTTCGGTTCTGAAACTCAAACAAAAATTTCAGGAGTCTGCTGACCGGCACTTGTGAACTGCTTCTGCTTCGGGCAACGCACGGCAAGAAAGACTGATGTAATGGTGTCGGCTGCATGTTTTATACCCCTGACGACTTGACGTCATGGAAGAAGGGACAGCAACTGACACAGGACCCAAGACTTTGTTAATCAGGCTAACTGAGGGCAACCTGCAAGCAGATTACCCAACTGTAAGGACTGCAACAGTGAAACACTAACATCCAGCTCCACAAGTAAACACAAACCTGTCTGGTCAACATCCTCCATCAACAGGCTTTACAACGAAGGAACTATTGCTCAAAGGTAAAAAGGCAAATTCCCAACTGGGAAAACTCCCTCCTTAGCCTCAACAAGCAAATTATAATCACTAGTGAAAACCTCCAAAGCCTATTATGTTTCGAAACTAGCCTCTGAAACAAAGGGAAACCACAAAGCTTTTTTAGTTGCATCAGGAACATCCATGGCAAAGCCCAGGTTTCTTTGAAATTAGTAGTCAACAGTACCACTTGAACCTAAGTTAACAGGATCAGTTTAAGCGCATACTTCACCATGCCCCCCCCACCAAGGCCACTTGGACATCCCCGATACTTGTCCTGCATTTCACATCTTGTAGATCAAATGTTAAAACCTCTACAAAGGCAAACAGCACAGCTTCCATGGGACCAGACAGCATCACAGGATGTATTCTGCACTATCTCCAGAAAGAACTAGCTTCACCATTCAGCACCCTATTCAACCACAGCCTAAGTACAGGCTTCATTAGAGCAGAGTGGATAACAGCCATCTTCATTCCCTTGCACAAAGGTGGTGCCAACTACTGACCCTGGAAACTCATCCCATTAGCTTGACAGGTCTGATCTGTAAAGCCATGGTGCACATTATGGATCTCAAACTAGGACATAGGCCATCTCCAAGCTCTTCACCCCACTCAGTTTGAATTAGTCAAGTGCAGATCTTGCCTATTGAACATGGCTGACTTCTTTGTGGATGGCACCAAAGCCGTGGATGAGGGAAAGTCAGTACATACAGCTTACCTCGACTTGGCCAAAGCCTTTGGCACGATCCCCGCCTTGGGCATAATCGAAAAACTAAACTTTGCATAAATCCCCATCTCATTAGGTGGGTGGCCAAATGGCTCACTAACAGGACCCACAAGGTCAAAATAGGTGCCTGGTGCTCCCCAGGGATTTGTCCTGGGACCCCTACTATCTGGCATCTACTTCTCAGAGGTCCGGGCAAAGAATAAAAGCCTGTGGATGACTAAGTTGGGTGCAGTCACTGACGCCCAAACGATGTTAACATACTACAAAAGGGTCTCACAGCAACAGATGACTTGTGCCAAAATCATGACCTTACGTTAAACGCAAAGAAACTTACTCAGCAAACACATGGCACCTACTGATTACCACCGTCAACCCTAAGCCCACAATCTGTGGTAAGAGACCTGGATTCACAGGTTGACAATCTCACATTCGACCATCATGTAGAGCAGTGGTCAGAAAAGCCTTTTATTTGGTTCATCTCATAAGTAAAGGGATTGCATCCAGAAACAGAGAGATTACCTCTGTGTACCCCTTCCTCAATAAGGCCAATAATTGAGTACAATGTACAATGGGAAGCCACAAATTTGTCCCAGGGGTTCCACCTGGGTCCCTCAATGACATGGGTGACAGGTGCTGACTTGAGGTTTCTTTTTTGGGGATAAACTCTTGGCTAGGCTTATGGCCCTGGGGCTCTTTCTAGACTAGTAACCTCCTGATAGCAATTTAGTCGAATAACAAAGCATTTACTGTATTTTCTGTCTGTGTATGCAAAAAAACTAAAAAAAAAACAAAAAATACTTCTGCTTTCCTAACTTTCCTAGCTAGTTGTTCCAGAGACCAGATTTGCTGATCCCTGGGCTTTGTATTTGGTTCCTGTGTTCCTCCATTTTCTTGTGTGGCCAGAGGGAAGTTTCTTTACTCACCAGTGAGAGTGGGGAGTACTGAGCTGCCTGTTTGTCCTCAGAGGAGTGATTAGATACAGCAACTAGTAATTCATTGGCCATTTTGGGTCATTTTCTGTTTTTTCCAGCCCCCTGCTATAAAGCGCGCTTTAGCGCGGAGTTGCCACAGGAGCACACAAGAGCAGCGGCGGTTAATCAAGGTTAAACTATTCGGGCTACCTGAAGTCCACTCTTCAAATTTTCCCTTAAAACAGCCTTCCTTGAACTGTACTACTGATCTAACCAGCGTATCCTATAACTAAAAAGTTCATATCTACTTGACTCCCAAGTAGACTATTCTCTATCTGTAAAGCCTAGCACTTGCTCCTACAGTACTTTTCATCTTGATATAGCATTTTTTTTTTTTTTTTTTTTTTATAGATAGTACCCCACCAACCTAAAACCCCTTCCTCGATCACCCACACCCCCTGGAGTCTTTTAAGTTTTTTTTATCTATTCCTTCTAGCATGTCGTGGGATCAGTTTGCTAGTGTCCTCTCCTGCTCAGCTGGTGAACCTGGGAATATTGAGGCAATGTTACAATTGCCTCATGTACACAGACAACCCTCTCCTTCTCCCCCAAAACACAAATACATGCGAGAGATGCAACTATACAGCCAAACTGGAGGCTGAGCTCTCTCAACATAGGACTGGCAAGACCAGACAGGAGGAGAAGGGAACCACACACACCACATACCCAGTCTCACATAGTACTATCACAACTTCAAATCATACACATAAACACACAAAGACATACTCGGAGGCTCTGATCAAAAATCTACCAAAACAGCAGAGGCCACCAAAGCAGACACCCAAACTACCACCACCTCAGGACACAACACATAGACCACACAGTCAGTGTGCCAAACAGGTCACAGCCCTTAAGGCCAAACACAATGCCAGACAGACTAGTCATTGGTGACTCCATAGTCAGACACACTGACGTCCCGCTCACCAGATTGAGTAAGGAGAAAGTCACAGTAAGCTGCCTGTCGGGCGCAAGAATCCGCCACATAACGCATGCACTCGGGTCTCTCTACAGCAGGTACAAGTACGACTCAGTCATTGTCCACGCTGGTGTAAACGACCGGAGACGTACCTCCTTGGACTACATGAAGAGAAATTGAGGAGCTCTCTTATTATGTAGCCCAGGCAGGTATGACCCTGACCTTGAGCAGTATCCTACCTTCACCAAGAATGATGCCACAATACGGAGATAAGATGATCAGCTTTAATAACTGGCTTAAACTCTGGTGTCATTCAAAGGGGATCCAATGTCTGTCTGCCTGGGATGACATGCTGGACAAGCCACGCTGCTTCGCAAGGGACGGCTTGCACCTGTCACCCCTGGGCTTCCGGATATTGGCAAAGGCTCCTGCCACCCCCATAGTGCCTTTTTTAGGCAAGGCTCAAATTCTAAACCTACCACCCTAGAACACAAAAAAAGGAAAAAAACTAAGGGTAATGCTGCTCAATGCCAGAAGTCTCAACCTCAACAAGAAGCACGCACTCGAGGCTCTTCTCAGTATGGAGAACATCGATGTCTGTGCTGTGACTGAAACCTGGTTCAAGGCTCCTGAGAGCACCCCAGCACTATCAGGTTTTACCTCATATCATGCGTTCCGGCCCCAAAATCCAGACACCAAAAAAGGAGGGGGGGTGTCCATATTCATCAAGGACACCCATACCTCAAGGTTGGTGGCAACGCACGATGCATCGGAGACCATCCAGGTGCAATTAACCATAGGCAAGACTGCTCTGCAATTTGTAGCATGTTACAGGCCACCCTCTCAAACTCAGGAAACTCACATAGCTTTCCTGAAAACACTGGAGGGGATAAATGCATCTCCAAACACCATCATACTAGGTGACTTCAACTACCCTAATATAGACTGGGATCACTACTCAAGCCCAAACACTCTAGCCCAAAGGTTCCTGGAGTTCATAAACTCAAATGCCATGGAACAACTAGTCACCATCCCCACAAGAGGTGAAAACATACTTGATTTCATCATCACGAACATGGGATCAATGTTCAACACCAGAAGTATACCCCTCACTGGTGAGATCAGATCATAAACTAATCTCACTGGAGGTCCTCATCCCGCCCCCACCCGAGATAAAAAAAGACCACAGTGAAGAACTTCTCAAAAGCAGACTTCACACTTCTAAAGACTAGTGTGGTCCCTTTTAAGGCCCCCGAGCTGGCGGTAAACATTACTCAAGCCGCTGAATCACTTACAAATGCCTTCTACCAGCACCTACAGGACTGCATGGATCAGGCAATCCCAAACAAAACAAAGACTCTTTGCACCAAAGGCAAGCGTCCAGTCTGGTGGACCCCAGCCATAAACAAGCTCTACAACAAAAGGAGGAAGCTACTACAAGATAGAGCAAAATCTTTAAAAGGTAAGACACCTTTGATCATTATAAGTAAAAAACCAAGAGCTCTCAAAATCATCCAAGGCAAATTTTGAGAGAAAAATCGCTAAGGACTCAAAAGACAATCTTAAGGCCTTCTTTAGCTATGTTAGAAACCTGGGAGGAAACTCCCAGATATGCTCAAAATTAGTTCAAAATGTGAAAATTACTGAACCGACAGACATTGCCAATATACTGGCTGACAGGTTCAGTGCAAACCCCCCCCCCCCACAAAAGGAGAGATATCTATACTAGAGGATTGTAGCCCCCCAAACATCTAACGCCCGGGTGAGAACTGCTCTCTCTAAGGCGAAAAACACAGCATCCATGGGACCGGATGGTGTCCCCGGCTGTGTGTTCCACGAACTCAATGAGGAATTAAACCTGCCGTTAGGACAGCTGTTTAATCTTAGCCTCACCTCAGGATACGTACCCAAGGAGTGGCGCACGGCAACTGTGGTCCCACTTCACAAAAGCGGTGCCTCCACCGACCCTGGAAATTACCGTTCCATCAGCTTGACAAGCCTGATCTGCAAAGCCATGGAGAGGATCATAATGGAACTCATAAATAAAGACATAGGGAACTTGCAGACTTTGGATCCAACCCAGTTTGGCTTTGTCAAAGGCAGATCTTGCCTTTTAAACTTGGTTGACTTTTTCGAAACAGTCACCAAGGCCATTGATGAGGGAAAGGCAGTCCCATACAGCCTACCTCGACCTGGCAAAGGCTTTCGACACAATACCCCACTCGGGTATCATTGAAAAACTCATCGGCTTATATGTAAACCCATACATCACAAGATGGGTCGCAAACTGGCTAAGTGACAGAACCCACAGGGTCAGAGTTGCTGGCGCCATGTCAGACTCAAAGCCTGTCACAAGTGGTGTCCCACAGGGCTCAGTCCTGGGACCACTCTTGTTCGGCATCTACTTTTCTGAAGTACAAGCAAACACAGGAGGGTTATGGCTGACAAAGTTTGCAGATGACTGCAAACTGGGCGCCAGTCGAAAACACATCTGACACAGATATCCTTCAAAAGGGTCTCACAGAAACGGATAACTGGTGCCAGAGCCGTGGCCTAAAGTTAAACGCCAAGAAATGCATAGTCATACCCTTCGGGAAAAACAAGGTTACCCCTAGCTACCATATAGGTGGCAATCCACTGAGCACAGAAGAAGTTATCAGGGATCTGGAGACCCAGGTTGACAGTAACCTTTCGTTTGACACTCACGTTGCTAAAGTAGTTAGGAAGACCTTCTACATTGCCCACCTGATCATGAAGGGATTCACATCTAGATCAAGGGAGGTCATTGTCCCCCTGTACTCATCACTCATCAGACCAATGATTGAGTACAATACCCCATTCGGAATGTATCTGACCAGACACCTGCAGCAGCTGGAAGGGCCCCAAAAGTTCCTCACCAAAAGGATAAAGGGTCTCAAAAATGTCTTATGCTGCCCGACTGAAAGAACTCCAGCTCTATTCAGTCGCTTACCGCTTGCTCAGAGGTGACCTGTGCCTGACACACAAGGCCATGTCAAACCCAGATTTGATGAACATGCTTCACCTCAAAAAATCTAGATCCCTCAGAACTACAAGGGCGGGAGACTTAAACCTTGACACTGTTATTAATAGGACGTGCTGGAGGGACAGATTAATCACCCAGAGACTCCCTATGCTGTGGAACAAAATCCTGGCACATGTGAGGCAGAGCACCTCGCTGGCCGTGTTCAAGAGAAATCTTGACCAATGGATGGGAGATCGAAGATATACCCCAGGGATTACCTCAGTGTCACTGCTTGACAGAGGCACAGCAAAATAATGGGCATAGTTTTTTCAAAACTAAAGGGGTGGCGAAAGCCACAAAAACTCTGGGCTAGGCTTGTAAATGCCCTTGGGCAGATAGCCTAGTATGAACCTATGAATCTATGATCCTATACACGAGGTTTTACATTGGTAAAACAGAAGTTAAGGATGGAAGTTATGAACACGTATAGGATCAAGAAAAAAGTTCACACTAATGTACTGTAGAAACATTCAGTATTGCAAAGGACCCAATTTCAAATTTCATGGTTTGGATATTGTTGCAGAAGATGGGAGGAGGAACCACTTAAAATTAAGTTGGAAGTTAGAGGTACATTGGCAGCTAAGGTCTCACGCTACAGGTCCTCATGAATGAAAGGCACAATAACTTTAGCAACTATTTTAACAATGAAATCAGCAAGTACTTTATAATCGCATATGGAAGTGTTATATGAAGTTTTAATAGGAATTAATTTTTCTCCTTTATATGTTCATGCTCCCTTAAAATATGTATGAATGATTTGGGATGCAACAATTAGGGGAGGGTATACTCAAAGAATAAGGCACTAAACTCATCTCTGAAAAATCCCGTAAACTTAGAATGGGACAAAAGCACGCCATTTTAATAAAGACAACAGGAATACTAAATTTATCACTTTTTTTCCTCTGTGGAAAGTATTGCATATTTATTGTTTACTGACAAATCTAGGTTTTGCTGAAAGTGATGACTTCTGGCTGTACTGGGTGAAGGAGTGTAAAAGGTACATTATAAAAGATCCTTATGCTTTACTATATACTGAACACTGAGCATAAAATGTTTCCCTGTGAGATGGTCAGACGAGATCATGTGATCAGTGCTAAAATTCAAAGAAATGAAGATTACAGGCTAGATAATGAACTAGGTAGGGCAGAAGATGTCAATATATAACTAAGAGGTAAGGTGCAAAGCAGGTTCAAAGTCCTTTATGTATATATCTATATAAACAGATATACATACATGGTTATATGGTATAGTGCTGGGGGGAGAACAGTGTCACAAAAACTATACACACGGCTAGGAGTTGCTGGTAAACCTAGTCAGAAACTGGTGAAGTCCAGTTGTGGGTTAAGATTCTGAGTGAAGAGAAATGATTTGATAAGGCAAGCTGAAGATTACAGTTGCATTTATCCTGGAGAATTATGACAGCAGCTCTATTAATTTGATGGGTGAAGTTTTAGTTGCGTTTTAAAGTAAGCTTGTACTCTGAATGAATTTCATTGTTAGGTTAACATACTTCCAAACTTTACAGTATTTGAATAGTCACCTGCAGTAATGGATGGTGTAGTTACAGTGATTAGTGATTGCTCACCACAGCAAAACATCCTACTAGGGTAGTAATGTTGTCTTAAGTTAAGGACTGTGCAGTTTTTAGGCTTACAGAGAAGTCTGAGTGTTAGAATTAAGAGCCAAGTGATGTGGTAGTTCTCGGACGCCTAGGCAGTAGTGTACTGTTAGTTTACTGCATATTTGATTATTTTATTACACCACTGCTCAAGTTAGGATAGTTGTGAGACTTAAAGTTTAGTTAAGATAGACAGCATACAGCAGAGAAGGCACATCATCTGGCTAGGTCAGTAATGCTTTTTTTCTGCAACACCTACCTAGTTTTTTTTAGCCATGTGTGATGCATGTAAAACAAACAATGCCAGGAGAGAGTTCCAAAGATCCCAAAATTTCTTTTGCTTTGGTTTTTGTGTGTGATACATGGACAGATTTCATCTGATCAGTGACTACACCCAATAGTTTTCAATGGTTTACTTGTTTCATCTTGCTTGCAGAGATGGCAGAGAACAGTGATGTTCTGGTAGAGATGTCTTGGGGTGAAAAAAAGTAATTTGTTTTTTTTACTAGGATTTAGAAGTAATTGTGAATTATTTAGCCATATTCCGCTAAGGAATGAGGACTATTTGCACAAGGCGTTAGGAGTTCAGAGGAAGATTCGGCAGAGATTACTAATCGGTGTACCGAGCTAGGGAATCACTTCCCAACAAATACAATCCTTATTCATTTTTAAATATTTAAGCTTGCAGCTACTATATGCATAAACTTAAAAGCATCCGAATGTGTTAACCATAACATTACACTACGCAAACAAAAAAGTACCACTTTGAAAATGTAAACTCCTGGTTTAAGAACTGTGCGTTTAACAGAACCTGTATTTCACATTTTCATACTAAATTCTGTAATCCCCTACCCAAAAAAATCCACAATGATCAGTATTAGGTCCCCTATTTTTTCGAGATTATTTTCTATGGAAGCTATGCAGTCTGCGCAACACTCAATGCTGGCGATAATTTTCTTATAAAAGCAAAAATGCAAATGATGTTATACACACCAACAGAAAGATAATCCAGAACTGGATCACCAGTAATAATCTATACACACAATAATGTTTTGGGGACTAACAGAAGGCTTGCATCTACACAACAAATACAAATCAGACCCCTGACTGCAATGATTACACTTTCTGCTTGCTCAAACTCTCTGGACCTACCACATGTTGAAATACAAAATCAAAAAAAAGGGTACTTGGACAACTTGTAGATTACAAAACATCCCATCTTTTAATAAAAAGGATGTGAAAGAGGCTAATTGGAGTGCATATTTTACTGCCCAGGTTAGAATGCTTGCTCCCTGTCAATCACCTTAATTTTAACTTTACTTTTCAAATATATTCACAATTTTACACTACAGAATCATCTTATGTTGTGTACATTTACATCAACGACTTACTGCTACTCATTACTATAATTATTTTTAACTCCCCTTTTGCCTGGTGGTAACTAATCACCTCTTTCCATTCTTCTTTTTTCAATTTTATACTCCTTACAATGTCTAGAAAATCACCAAGCCTGCTCCCCTTTCTGGCACTTGCCTGTTGTTTTCCAGTCTCTGGCTGTTAAACTCTTCACATCAGTTGCCATTATACTCTCTGCATTCCTTTTTCCTGCCAACATCCCCCTTTTATTTCTTGCACCCTGCATGCAAAATTCAAATTTTTATCTCTCGACAGTATATCCTCCACCAAATTTGGAGGCATCATAATTGGCATGCATCTAAACTTTGACACCCATATTCAATCCACCATTTAAAAAAAAAAAAAAAAAAAAAAAAACACCACCCAAAACTAGGACTTCTAAACAGGCGCAACCGCTACTTACCCCCTCCACCAGGAAAATTCTAGCTTCCACCTACCTTCTACTCTCACTTATGTACAGCGATCCCCTGCTACACAATCTCCAACTCTGTCTTCAAAATAAACTATTCTTGCTATAATAGAAGCAAATTTGCTACCAACTCAAAACTCCACCACCACTGCCACTCTTGTCATACTCTACAGTGGCTCGAACTTCAGTTACTTGACCTTGCTTAAAACTCACTAATGCCCACAAGCTCATTCACAAACCTACCAGATGTCCCTCTCTCTACTGCACTAAGCCCCTACATCCCCAACAGCTCACTCAGATTAGAAAACTACAACCTACAAATCTACAAACCCTCTTGACCCCATGGCCACCTCCTACTTTCTTGCTCCATTTCTCAACTGTGGAACACACTCACTCCCACTCATTGCAATACCCCCAACCTCACCAAATTTAAATCTTTCTTGTTCCGACTACTAAATGGATATGCCCATCCCACTCCCCAAAGTAAATTCCCCCTCTAGCCATTAACTTCTCCACCCTCTGCTACAACTACTACTACACTCACCCCATTATACCCTAATGGAGCAGTCACCCACTGCACCACTCCTCTCTCGTACTCTAACTTGTCCTAACTTGCAAAAAAAAAAAAAGTCACATGTATTATTGTCTATCAAAATATGGTTTATTACTTTCATTTTATTGTATTGTTTCCTGTATTTCTCTGGGAATTTATTGTACGTTACCTCATCCATCAGCATCTACATCAGAATAGTGAACGCTAAAAATAGCAAACACTAACTGCAAAGTTAGAAACCCAAAAATGTCAAAGTCACGGATGGCAGGGAAAAAGATTTGCAGAGCCAAATAAACATACAAAATAAGTGACAAAAAATGTGTGGCCCCCACACCTCACCAACTTAAATAAACCAACTGAGACTGCATCACACTTGAGAAAACAGTCCCAAGAATGGACCAGCGATTTTTTCCCCAAGGGGATTGCTGTTCCGTGACTTCGACATTCTCAGCTTTCAAACTTTACAGTTTAACAGAAGAGCGTTTGCTCTTCTGATAGGAACCCATCATTGTATTGCACACTGCAGTTTTTCTAAAGTAATTAGTGCAACAATATATACAATCAAAATTTTCTAAGTGTTGATTGGAATTTTTACTCCCTGGGCCTCCACTGAAAACAGACTCTTTGTGGCCCAGTGGACTTCCACGGTTAACAAATATAAATTTTAAAAAAGTCTTGGCCCAGATCTTTTCTACCCAGGAGCATTCAAACATGTTTTATACCTGCCTCCGTCAAATCATTCCTTATAGAATAATTTCAGTGTGAGATACCATCTGTACAACACTCAATATCAGATCTCCTACAGCATGCATTTACTGCATCACTGATACTACTTTGTGTACTTCACCATTCTGCTTTACCAGTCTCTCCCCCTTCTTCCTTCTCCTATTCATTGCTCAGCTTTTTCTTTGAGGCTTCCTCCACTTCACTTTCAGGACTCCATCAAATCATACTGCTTTTCATTTTTCCTCTTCACTGCTTTCTCCATGGAGCTCTCTCGTTTCCTTGGTTTATGTACTTTCTTCTTCCAAACCCATTTTGTGTGCGTCAGTCTGGTGTACAGCCACCATTCATTTTGTATTCATCAAAATTCGCTACAGGGTTTTGAATACTACGTCTTTTTTGCCCCTTCGATCGTTACACTCGCACTCTTATTCTCATTCTTGTTTCTTCCTTACAAAACGTGCCCCATCCTCCTCCCTCCCTAGTGTCTTTCCCTTGTCCACATGTCATGTTGACCCATCTCTTTAGTAACTCCTGTTAGTTAACATGTTTTCCGCAATCCTATTTTTTTCGCAATCCTATTTGCCCCCTCTCCTCTTGCCTTTTGGTCATACTCTTTATCCAACTTAACAGGTTACAAGTTATGATGTGCATGGAAGTCCCCAAAATACCTCTTTCCCTACTCCGTTATAGCCTTTTTTATACCCTTCACTTTCCTTTCTCTATACACCTTTACAAATACTTCTATAAATTATAGTGGTTTGTTCCACTGGCAGGTTTCTTGGCACATACTCAAGAACCTGGCGAACCAGCACTCTAACATTGATTCCGCCTAACTGTGGTTTATGTTTTGTCTTCCACTTCTTCGATATCCCCTGTATTCTGCCTCTGCTCCACTTCTCCGATATCCCCTGTATTCGGTCTCTCCTCCAAATTCTTTTATACGGAATCACTTACTCTCCTACGTATACTCCCACATTTCTGGGTACTGGCATCTACCCTTCCTTTCCCTTCTCTCCTATCTTGACCACCATAGTTTTTCTAGTTGCATGCAAGGCCTCAGACCTTTCAGACTTTGGAAAAACTGGCATTTCCTCCTCTAAGGCCATCAACATTCTCAGACACAAGTATGTTATCAATCAGGGTTCCTAACATAAGGAGATGTGCTTAAGTTTCTCTCAGTTTGTGGTTTCCTCACTTCCATTACCAACTTTGTACTTCTGCCAACTCCTTCATGCACGCTTATTAAGCAAATTAGACAAATTCCCTACTTCTATCCGGTCTCCCCTCTCTTTGGGAACACTACCAACCTAGGTCCTTTTAGTGTGGCCATTACCCCCATTTTACTTAACCTTTCCTATCCCTCCATCATAACTGTTTGTACTACCTCTCTTCTCTATTTGTAGAACACTACAGAACATCCAAATGGAAGCCAGTGACAAAAGGTTGTGGCCGATTAAGTTTGCAGAGTTCTGCAAGCTAGGAACAGTCACTAAATTCCCAAATTACTTAACCATCCTGCAGGAAGGTTTGTCCCAAATAACTGATACCAGAATCATGGACTGAAACTAAGTGCATTACTGTAGCCTTTGGAAACTCAAGTACCCCAGAAAACTACCACAGACAATATAACAGATAACCCAGTGCAAGATTTGGGAACTTAGATGGACAGTGACCTAACTTTCAATCAACATGTGTCCACTGTCAAAGTCCATCTGTAATTCACAGCTTATAAACAAAATGCATTACTTCTAGATTTAGGGATGTTATTGTCCCCCTTTACTCAGCTCTCATTAGGCCAGTCACTAACTAGAATGCTCACTTTGGCTTTCATCTGTACAGACAAATCCAATAACTGAAATATCCACAAAGAAACCTCACTAAAAGGATACAAGACCTAAATACATCCTACACTGACTCAAGCCTTTGTCAGTCTACTCAGTATCCTACAGACTACCAAGTGGTGACCTATGTCTACTATACAAGGCATCCATTAACTCAATATTATTGGCTCTACTGCACATCAGCAAGTCAAATGACATGAGAAATACTTGGTCTAGGGATCTAAACCCCTTCTGCATCAACAGAATGGTCTGGAGGGACAACTATATCTGGAGGATACCACTGCTCTGGAACAGATTCAACATCCATGTAAAAACAGACAGACAGACACCTCATCGCTGCATCTTGGATGGTAAATGTTACTTAGGTAATGTTAATTTTATTGACAATATGCGGCGCTCAGCATTACGCTTTCATTGGTGTTGATTAGATGTAGATGGTGCACACGATTTTATCGTGTATCTTTTAAAGTTTCCTCATTGACAGGTGAATGTATGCTAGGGCACCTGTTGGCATTCTTGTACTTTTAACATTTCATTCATTGTTCTTTCGATGTTGGCTTTTTAAATAACAGGTATGTTGTTACGGAGGTGACGTCAATTGGCGCCACCCCCATACCTTTTTAAACTTGTGAGCCTGTTTGCTCCTGTTTTGCTGATGAAGCTTCCGGTTTTCTGGAAGCGAAAACGCTTTTACTATTAAACAAAATCGCATTCCTGAAGTTAAGCGTTCTGGTTTTTGTAGAGTACCGCTCTGTGGATTTCTTTGTTGGTTTCGTTTCTTCACTTCGTTGGTATGATGTCCGGTGCACCATCGAGCCCAGCAACGCCAAATTTGTTTGGTACAATTAGTACAGAGAGTCCTCAAGACCAATCCAGCATGAAAGTGCTAATGTTGGCACTTTCTCAACGACTTGACAGTATTAACACACGGCTTGACAACATTGAGAGAGGAAATGTTAATAATGGGCGTGGAGGTGTTTTTATACCAGCAGGGTTTTACAATGAGACATCAGGCACCAGCGAATCGGCGATTCCAGCTGGCCAACAACTGGCACCTTCTCGCCCTCAATTTATGGATAACCCTGCGGGCAGCTTGTCTTCCAATAATGCTGCTCCTGCTCCTATTGTTACAGATAATGGCAGCAATTATAGGAACTTAGCTCCAAGACAAGCGCTTGGTACCGCTATTAACCAACAGACTGCGAGTCACGATTCACTCATTGTTGTGCCCTCATTGTCCGAATGGGCGAAAAACCTAGCCCCTTTTTCGTTTGGGGATACTATTGGAGTGGGGCCATCGGTGTCGGACTCACCTAACTCAGGTAACTCTTTTGATCACATAGCGGAGAAGCTTAAAGTACTGGATGCCAAATTATTAAAAATCAAAAAACTGCAATTGGAAGTTTCATACTTCAAGCAGTGCCCGTCTGAGGCAGTAATTCCCAAGGGTTTACGGAGTTCTTTTTCCCCCACTGGCCTCTTTTCGGATGCCTCCTTTGTGACCGAGCTGGAGACTCTTTTTAACAGACAAGGGGCAGAATTACTAGAAATAATGATTAAAAATTATTCCAAGCATATTACACTACTATTGGAGGAAACATCTAACTTGGACATTACCATCAAAACTGACATTAATTTTTCTAGGTATAAATATGACTATGGCCGAATTTTTACTAGCATTGATACCTTGCTCTCTAAACTTAAGGCTAACAAGTCTAAAAAATTAGCAAGAGATAGACTTGCCTATCAAACTAACTGCGTGTACCCGAACTTGGTAAAAAAGACCAACAGGCCTGGTAACCACGTGGATAGGGACGCGTCAGCACCCCATTTTGGTGATAGGGAAATTGCGAAGGAGCCCCTAAACGATGACGACATGGCAGGTGTTTGTAGTGCAGCCGGGTCTGATCAGGGGCCCAGGAGAAGCAACAGGATTAAATCCCAAAATAAGGCATACTATTATAACAATCAACAGAAGCCTTTTTTAGGGAAGGGCAACCGGTACCAGAGGAACAAGAACTGGAATTAATGGAAGATTTCATATCTTCCATAGGTACTGGCCCTATTATTGAACACTTGCCTCATGTTATTTCAAATTCAAAAGGTGATTTTCACATTTATAACTTCTCTAAAGTTGCTATCAATGAAGAACTTGTTGAACTTCTAGCTAAAGGGTTGAACTTTGTTCCTGACCAACACTTTAAACTGGCTAAAACCCTGGTGGACTTCAAATTTTATGTGCGCAAACTTAACCTGAAGGTCTTTTTCAACAATGACCTTCCAGTTATAAATAAATTGAAGTTAACCAGCTCTTTCAACCCCCCCCTTACATCCCAGCCTTAACATCTTTGAGAGTGCCTGTGAACTTGACCTTAGACACTTGTTTTCCTTTAAACACAATTCCAGACTAACAAGGAATATTTCTCAGGATCAAGTCACGGCCTTAAACAATCTTTGTGATATGGCTGTCAGAGTGATTAAACCGGATAAGGGAGGGGGCCTGGTTATCTTCGACACGGATGAATACACCAGGAGAATGTTGTTGGTATTGGATTCACCTGCCTATGAAATTTCATCCCTTAATGAGTTGACCACTACATATAAAAGAATTAGAGGCTATTTCAGGGACCTTTTCCTTGAAGGTAGAATAGACATGGACACTTATAACTTCATGGACATCTCCATGCCTAGGGTGCCAGTCATGTTTGGGATCCCCAAGATACATAAGAGTCTTTCTGAGTCACCTATGCGGGCACTGGTAGATGGAAGTTCTATCACGCACCCTTGTGCTCGCATTATTGACAACATTATCGGCAAATATCTGAAATTAATCCCACAGATTTGTAAAGACTCTTGGGTCTTCCTGAACTTGATTAATGAGGTTCAATTCGATGGTGATCTCAATTTCTTGACCATCGACGTGGTCGATCTTTATACCTCAAATCCCTCACGCAGAGGCTGTTGAATGGATTGAGCTTATGCTTAGTGAACATGGCGCACCTAGTAATGATATCACTGTTACAGTTTTACTTGATATCATTCTATCCTCTAATTTTTTTCATCTTTGACAATCAATACTTCCTCCAAAAGAAAGGAATTGCAATGGGATCTCCGTGTGGCAGCAGTGTTGCTAATCTGTTTGTAGCCTACTGGGAGAAAAATTTTCTATTCAACTTCCCACTTTTTCAGAGGTGCTCTAAAATCTACACACGATTCCTAGACGATGCCTTCATGCTCATCGAAGGAGGTGAAGAGGAGGTTCTGGAACTCATTTCACACATGAATTCCACAACAGAATTCTTAAGATTTACACATCACTTCTCGACCTCTGCCATCGATTATTTGCATGTCCAGCTGTTAAAGGACATGCACAATAAGAGATTCTGCTCTTCAATTTTTAGGAAAACTACATATTGCAATTCTTTCTTGCATTTTTCAAGTTGTCATCCTTGGAAACAGAAGTGGTCTATTGTGAAGGGGCAACTGGTCAGGGCCGCTCGTATGTGTAGCACTGATTATGCTTTCAACAACGAGTGTTCCCTACTTAAAGATTTCTTCTTAAACAGAGGTTACCCTGAAGATCTGATTATTGAATTAACCGTGGAAGTTTCTTCTAAACGTCTGAAAGGCATTTTAACACCTCTCCTTTCTTCTAGTTTGGGGTGGTCCAGGGGTGAAAGTTCACCAGTTCCATCAGACTCCTCCATCTTACAGCATTCCTTAAGTGATGGTAACAGCAAGAGCCCTGACTTTTCAACTAGCTTCATTACTGCTTTTAACACAAATTCAGGGCAAATTTGCTCCATTATAAGGAAGAAATGTTTTTTTATCATGAATTCGGGGCTACACGAAAGGTTAGGCCTTTCCCCTGTGTTCACATTTCGTAGGGGGAGTAACCTCAAAGACCTTCTACAGAGAAAAAAGAACTTTGACCACATGGTGAGAATGAAAGGTACCACGACATGCGGGTGGTGCAGGTATTTCCGTGTAGGCAACTCCTTCATTATAGGGAATAGGAAGTATTTCATTAATCACAAAATCAATTGTAACACTAAGGCCATAGTATACGTAGCATTTTGTCAATGCTGCGCAGCATTCTATGTTGGTAAAACGGATAGGCGATTCCGTGACCGTATTTACCAACACATTTATGCCATTAATAACAAAAAAAGTGACAATGCCCTCTCCAAGCATATTTTGAACAATAGTGGTCACAGTTTCCAATTTATGGGCATTGATAATATCAGAATGGACATTAGAGGGGGTCCGCAAGCCTTAATTGTAGAGACCCGGGAATTAGAATGGCAGCTCCAACTAGATGCCTTCTCATATCCCGGACTCAATGATAACTGCAATATTGCTGCTATATTAAAATATAGGAGTTATCTTAGATGATGTATGTAGATTTCTTGTAAGCCTTTTTAGTACATTTAATAATATTCTTTAGGGCGCCTAGTTAGAGGAACAGTACTCTACTTGCTTTTTGAATTTAGTTTTTTGTTTTTTTGACTTGTTTTTTGAAATCTGATTTCTTTTTTACATTGTCTTTATTTTTATATACTCCTAAGGTTACTTGGGTAATGTTAATTTTATTGACAATATGCGGCGCTCAGCATTACGCTTTCATTGGTGTTGATTAGATGTAGATGGTGCACACGATTTGATTGTGCATCTTTTAAGGTTTCCTCATTGACAGGTGAATGTATGCTAGGGCACCTGTTGGCATTCTTGTACTTTTAACATTTCATTCATTGTTCTTTCGATGTTGGCTTTTTAAATAACAGGTATGTTGTTACGGAGGTGACGTCAATTGGCGCCACCCCCATACCTTTTTAAACTTGTGAGCCTGTTTGCTCCTGTTTTGCTGATGAAGCTTCTGGTTTTCTGGAAGCGAAAACGCTTTTACTATTAAACAAAATTGCGTTCCTGAAGTTAAGCGTTCTGGTTTTTGTGGAATAAGGCTATTTTCAGTTATGTTAGAAACCTGGGATGATTCTAAATGACAAAAAATACACAACCCACAGACCGCCAATATCCTGGCAGACAGGTTCAGTGCAAACTTCTCCACCCCCTCCCCCCCAAAAGAGCAAGTATCTATCCCGGCAGAGGGCTGCCTCCCAAACATCTCTGATGCTCAGGTGAAGGCTGCCCTCTCCAAAGCAAAAAACACTGCTTCCATGGGACCAGATGGCGTCCCAGGTTGCGTCCTACATGAACTCCAAGAGGAACTAATCCCTCAAATAAAACAGCTATACAATCTCAGCCTCACTACAGGATATGTGCCCACAGAATGGCGTACAGCAACAGTGGTCCCACTCCTCAAAGGTGGAGCCTCTTCGGACCCTGGAAACTATCACCCCATAAGCCTGACTAGCTTAGTCTGCAAGGCTATGGAGAGGATCATCATGGATCTCATAAACAAAGACATTGGGGACCTACAGACACTAGATCCTACCCAGTTGGGCTTTGTCAAGGGCAGATCCTGCCTTTTGAACCTGGTTGACTTCTTTGAAACAATCACCAAAAACATAGATGAAGGGAAGGTAGTCCACACAGCCTATCTGGACCTTGCAAAGGCATTTGACAAAACCCCACTCCTGCATCATAGATAAGCTATCCAGCTTAAATATAAACCCCCATGTCACAAGATGATAATCCAAGCGTTATAAGTACACCATAAAACAAGCAAAAAGGCGAACGCTAACACCACTCTATGTAGCTTGAGAAACTGAAAACAATGAAGCGAACTCGTGCAAACCAGCAGGACTAAATAAAAACACTTAACAGTTGAGCGTTTTCACCTGTTACAATACAGGCTTCCTCAGAACCAAGATCCATTCTGAATTACAGCCCTTAAATAGATGTATTGGCTCCAAAAAGTTTAAAGCAACATACTCCACTAAAACTTTCTACATAAACAAAACAATCCAAAATAAATAGGTAACAGAAATAAACATATATATTGTGAATACATATATATATATATATATATATATATATATATATATATATATATATATATATATATATACTATAAAATGTAATACACAAATTCCTCTGAAATTCATATTTGTTAAAAAAAAATATATGTTTCTATAAAAACACTAACTCAACTAATTTATAAACAATTTGACACCAACATATTTTGTATAGCAGAGGTTTAATAGACTATGATTCATTCAAACCTGGGGGTGTGGCAGCATCAGTAAAAATTTGCCACCACATTTCTCTACAAGACAACCAACTCTTATAGTCTCCCCCACTAGGGTCTATTTGAATAAGGTCAATGATACTAAAAGTGAATTTGTGTTCAGAACCCTCTTGTTTTATGTGCTTATATAGGGCATTCTCTCATCTCTCTTTCTAGAGTAAAAATGACCGCATATTCTTTTGTTCAGATGTCTCTCGGTCTTCCCAATGTAGAAAGCGGGACAAGCTGAACATAATGCGATATATATGACAAGTTTAGTAGTACAATAACCTGCCTTAAATCTAAGAGGTGTTGGTAGTGTTACTTAACCTAGTGCCTTGACCGTTGTTAATAGCAAAGCACCAGTTGCATCTACCACACTTCTGTGCAGGTTTAGAAGTGTAGAAGTGTTAGTAGTCAGAAACACCGTATTTTCTAACAACCTTTTCAAGTTCATACCCATTTTATTTACAAAGTGGGGTTTATCACCTAAAATGTTGGATATAGAAGCATCCGCCATAATAATAAACCAACTTTTATTAACCAATTGCCTCATCTTATAACTACAAGGACCATATTCGATTACACAAGCTTTAAATCACTACGACTAACTCTAGCAAGGGAAACATTACTACCTTGAGAATTCATTCCTAACAAAAGGTGTGTACCTAGAACCCCAGCCTTGAATAACCTGCTTGCTTACATTTTGCATCATACCAAGGTCATAACCTCTACCACTAAACATAGGCATAATATACTCAACTTCAGCTATCATATCCATGTAGTCTGAAGTCATTCTAACTGCTCTAATCAACTGTCCCTTATAGATGTTCCTTAAAAGACTTTTTGGGTGATTACTTGAAAATTCAAGATAGTTGTTAGAAAAAGTGGGTTTCCTGTATATTCTTGATTTAAACCCAAAATTAGCCGGAGACGCAAAGGTGTCAAGGTATGCCAGACCATCATGACTGAATGCGTGTGTTAATTTCAAATAAGAACTACTGGTATTAATAAATTCTATAAATTCAGTCAATGTCTCAGTGTCACCATCCCATAATATATATAGATATATAAAGATTTGCAGGCACGCAAGAAGAAAAAATATGCCAGGGATGTGAATGATTATAAGAACGAGGTGTTCACTTGGAAACAGCAGAAACAACGGAAAAAGGGCGTACGATTTGAATCTAAAGGGACATTAAAAAGAAAAAAGGGGTAAATCTATACTTAAGAGATCATTTAATAATGACAAATCTGATTACTCATCCAGTCATTCTAACACGGACACTGACACCGATTTGGGAGACGTAGAGCAGAATAGCTCACCAGCTCCAAATAGGACTTGCACCCCTTTAGACGAGGGGGCCGGAAACATCGTAATGGAAGAAATAGAACAAGCTTTTGTGACCAACTTGCAAATGGAGAATGTATAGCTCCAATGGCTACTATAGTGGACATTAATGATACAACCAATGATGTCAATGATTTGGTGATAAATCTAAACAGTTATAATAAAAGTGAAATACAGCTATTAAACAAAGGCTTGGGATATGTGCCATCTTTTTATGTGTCTCATTTTGATATTGTTAATGATTTAAAGAATTTTTCTAGATGTCTTAATTTGAGATATTATTTTGCACATCAAGGGGAAATTGAAGGAAATACTATGCATGAAGGATTTTATTTAAAAAAAATCTGAATTTCAGCCCCCTTATTGTGGGGCTGTAAAAACCTTTGAAAACCTTGTAATGCAAGATTTACAAACAAAACGCAGATTTTCACACATTTTGCACGAAATTTATCTGAGGCAGAACATAAGGCATTTTACATATTGGTGGATAAATGTGATATTATAATTGTAGGAGCCGATAAAGGAGGTGCTACTGTCATTTGGGATAGAGAACAGTATATTCAGGAGGCTTTGAGCCAATTAAATGATTCTATTTCGTATATTAGGTTACCGATAGATCCTACCCCTGATTTCAAACATACCATTGATAGATTTTTATCCAGAGCATTAAAGAGAGGAATTATTGATGCCAAACTACATGAATAACTAGTAGTAGTGACACCTAGACATCAATATTTTTACCTGGTCCCAAAAATACATAAATCTTTGTTAAAGCCACCAGGTAGACCAACAGTGGCTGGAACAGGATCACTAACTGAACCGTTGTCTGAATATTTAGAATATAGGCTGAAGCCACTTCTGATATTACTTAGGGCACGTATTAAAGATACCACGGAATTTTTGAATCTTATGGATGATTTGCAGGTTTCATTGGATGCACATTTAGGTACTCTTGATGTGCAGTCCTTATATACTAGCATTCCTCATCAAGGTGGTATTAAGGCAATACAATATTGGATGCTACAAGCTGGTACATATACGGTGGGAGAAAGTACAGTTGTGTACACCTACCATAAATGTAGATGTTAGAGTGTCTTAACTGTTGCAGTCATAACTGTAGGGTGATCCTGCCGGCAGGCAGCCCGAGGTCGGCCAGAATCACAAAGTCTGGGTCCGGCGTCGGCTGTACAAGCTAGTACCCTGGCGTCAGTACGCTCTGGTACATAGCCCTCAGCCGACGCCATCTTCTCCAGCCTTTCTTGCCCCAGATGTCAGAAATCCCCAATAAACAAAAAATGAGTCCCACAAGGAAACAAACACACCATAAAGTGAAACAAGAGGGGACAGGAGGGAGGGAAACACCGACTGCAACAGTGAAGACACTCGAACATCTACATTTATGGTAGGTGTGCACAACTGTACTATGTTCTTAGTGTTTCACTGTTGCAGTCATAACTGTAGGGTGGAATCCCAAAGCAGTGAAGAAAGGGAGGAGGCTAGATAGAAGAAGGGGCAGCAAGAAGGCCCTGCAAAACAGCAGAGGAAAAACCTGCCCTGGTCTTAGAATACAAAGGGAGATTGTAGTGCTTGGAAAAGGTATGCACAGAACTCCAAGTGGCAGCTTCCAAGATATCCTTGGTAGGGACTCCTCTGAGAAAAGCAGTAGAAGTGGCAGCTGCTCTAGTAGAATGACTTCTCACAGTACCTGGAAACTGTTTCCCATGATGAGTGTAACAAAATCTTATTCCATAAGCAATCCATTTGGAAATAGTTTGTTTGGAAATAGCCTTTCCAAGAGAACTAGAGACAAAAGAAACAAACAATTGGTTAGATTTTCTGAACTCTTTAGTCTTGTCCAAGTAAAATCGTAACTGTCTGTGTACGTCCAATGAATGCAAAATCCTTTCCCCTTTATTTTGAGGATTAGGAAAGAAGGTAGGAAGGTGAATTGTCCGATTTAAAGCAACTTTTGAAATCACCTTAGGCATGAAAGTAGGATTGGTCCTCAAGGATACTCTGTCAAGATGGAAAATTAGGTATGGCTCCACAGCCATAAGAGCTTGCAACTCTGAAACCCTTCTGGCATAAGTCAATGCTAACAAAAGAACTGTCTTCCAGGATAAAAATTTAATATCAGAAGCCGCAGCAGGCTCAAAAGGAGGCAAAGTGAGTTTTTCCAAAACATAGTTAAGATCCCAGGCAGGGACAGGAGGGGTCCTGGGAGGCCTCAAATTCTTAGCTCCTCTCAAGAATTCTCACCAATGGATGAGAAAAAAACAGGAGGGTCAGTATTAAAATGAGCAGATATAGCAGAAGCATGAATCTTAATGGAAGAAAAGGAAAGGCCTTTAGACAAAAGGTCTGAAAGGTAAAGCAAAATAGACGAGAGATCAGGCACCAGAGGATTAGAGCCATGGTCCTGCATCCAAATACAAAACCTTCCATTTAGAGACATAGGATTTCCTAGTGCTAGGCCGTCTGGCTTCGAGAAGAACATCCAAAACTTGTTTGGGGAGCTTAGAAGAAATCAAATTTCCTTGAAGAGCCAAGCTGCCAGGCAAAGGGTCTTGAGATGAGGGTGTAGCATCTGACCCTGATGCTGGGACAGAAGAGAAGGGTACAGAGGAAGGATCCAAGGAGGTTCCAAGCACAGATGTTGTAAGGTCGGATACCAAAACTGTCGAGGCCAATTTGGAGCAATCAAGATGATGAACTTGGGCTTGTCCTGTTTTATCTTCAGTAATATCCGAGGAAGAGGAGGGAAGGCATATCCCGAAAGGTTCCTCCAACTGAATGACAGGGCATCCACTTTCCAAGCTGTGTTGTGGAAGGACCTGGTGCAAAAGAGAGGCAGCTGATGATTGAGATGGGATGCAAACAGCTCTATCTGGGGACGCCCCCAAACTGCATTTATCCTGTTGAATAAGTTGGTGTCTACCATCCATTCGTGAGGATCCAAAATGTTTCTGCTTAGGCTGTCTGCTAAGAGATTCTGCTTTCCTGGAATGAATTGAGCCTGAAGATGCAGATTCAGACTTAAGAGCTGTGTCCCATAAAGTCATAGCTAGTCTGCAAAGGGGGTATGAATGAGAGCCCCCCTACTTGTTTATGTACCACATGACTGTGGTGTTGTCTGTACGAATTAGAAGAGGCCCTGGTTGCAAAAGGGTTTTGAAGGCTAGAAGAGCATTTTGAACTGCCAACATTTCCTTCAGATTGATGTGCCAGTGCAGGTGAATCTTTGTCCAGGTCCCCTGCTGGCAATTGTTTAGAAAATGTGCTCCCCAAGCATAATCCGAGGCGTCTGTGGTTATGATTTGAGAAGGTTGAGGTAGACGAAAAGGCTTCCCTTCGTTTAAAGCGCACACCCTGGACCACCAAAGGAACTCCTTCTGGAGGCAGGGGGTCAGAGGAATCAAAGTGTCCAGATCTTGGAAATGCTGTGACCATACACTTTTCAGGTACCATTGAAGCTTTCTCATATGAAGCCTTGCATTTGGAATTAACAGAATGCATGAAGCCATATAGCCCAGTGCCTGCAGGAATTTCCTTGCAGTGAGCTGAGTTAAGGTTGCCAAGGTTTTGAAAATTGAAGCCAGCTGTATTTGTTTTTCTGGAGTAAGGAAGGCCCTTTGTAAGGTTGTATTTAGGAGGGCTCCCAAAAATATCATTTGTTGAGAAGGAATCAATTGTGACTTTATGTTCACTGAAAATCCCAGGATGAGGAAGAGACGTTGAACAAAATCCAGATGTTGAAGTAAAAGGTCCTTGCTGTCTGCCTGGATAAGGCAGTCGTCCAAATAGGGGTAAATCTGAATCCCCTGAAGTCTGCAATAAGCCACTACTGGGGCCAGGCACTTAGTGAAAACCCTGGGCGCAGTAGATAAACCAAAGGGCAGTACAGAGAATTGAAAGTGCCTCGAGCCTGCTTTGAATCTGAGGAATTTCCTGCGATCCTGCCTGATGGGAATGTGTAAGTAGGCCTCCTTTAAATCCAATGTCACCATCCAAGCGTCCTGGGAGAGTACTGGAAGCAGCTGTTGTAGAGTAAGCATTTTGAATTTTGGAATTTCCAAAAAGGTGTTCAACACTGAAAGGTCCAGAATAGGTCTCCATGAGTTTTGTTTTCTTGGAACCAGAAAAAGTAGAGTAAAAGCCTTTTCCCATTTCTGAGAAAGGAACAGGCTCTATGGCTCATGGCCAGTAGAGCATCCACTTGATTTAAGGCCTCTGCCCATTGATGTTTTGGCAGATCTGGCCAACCGATAACCCTTGGCAGAGTATGAAAATGGAACTCGTAGCCTCTTAAAATCACGTCCAATACCCATTTGTCCTGGGTAATACGAGTCCAATTTCTGTAAAAAAGCGAAAGCTTTCCTCCGAGAGGGGCATCCAGGTAAGGGGATCCTGAAGCCCAACCGAGAGTCATTGAGTCTGCTTCCTTTGAGATTGGGATCTGTCTTCTCCCCTTCTAGGTGAAGAAGCAGTCCATTGTCTGGATCTGTAAGAGGCCTGAGCTTGACCACAACCTCTGGAGCGTCTATCTTCCCCCTTTGAGGCCTATCAGACATGGGAAAGGACCAATTTTTGGAAGGCCAATTCCTGGAAAATCTAGGAGGCTTTCACAGTCTGCATAGATTTTGCCTTTTCTTCCATCTTTTTAATAACCTCTTCAGCCTTGGATCCAAATAAATCATGCTGAACAGGGGCATCTAAAAATTTAGCCTTAACCTGTTCTGGCAAACTTTATTCACGAAGCCAGGCATGTCTCCTAATAACAGTACCAGAGGCTGCGGCCCTGCAAGAAGCTTCCAAAGCATCAAAACCACAATGCAAACTATGCTTGTTCAGTTGCATGCAATACATCCTGCAATTCCTTATCCTCTGCACATGCTGGAAAGGTAGCAAGCTTTTGCTTCAAAACAGACAAGAAATTGCTGATACTTAAACATATGAAACTGGCAATTTAAAGCCCTAATAGCAAGGGTAGCAGAAGTATATACCTTTTTACCCCACCTGTCTAAGGCACGAGAATCCTTCTCGGAGGGAATAGGATTTTTGGAAGAAGCAACCTTAGCAGCCTTAGAACCCCGAGAAATAGTTTCAGGATCCGGAGAAGGGTTCTTGAATAAGAATAAATGAGAATCAGGGACCCTGTAAAATCTATCAGGCTTAGAAGGAGCAGGGGGCATGGAATCAGGATTCAAATTAGCCTCAGAAAAGGCATCATCCACAATATCAAGAACAGGAGGAATAGCTAAAGGCCTATGTTGAGGAAGAAGGAATTCCCTAAGCCTCTTCTTAGAAGCAGAATAATCCTGACCTTCCCAATGAAAATGTTCCCTCATCTCATGTAAGGTCTCCCCAAAAGAGAAATCCTCAGGCGGAGAAGCAGAGGGCAGGGAATCCTCTGCATCCGAATCCTCATAAGGAGGAAAGGAATATTCCTGATCAGAGGAAGAAACAGAAGATACAGAAGCCTGGTCAGAGGAATCCAAAGGAACATCCTGTCGAGGCCTTTTCTCTGGAGGGGGGTGAGAACCCCTAATCATTGTAAGCAAATCTTCAGCCATCCTTAGCAATTGCTTCTGTGTCTTGGGAGTAGCTTCAGAAGTAGCTGGAGCAGAAACTTTAGGTTTAACTGGAGTCTTGGACTTTGCCTTAGTCTTTGAAATGGTGATGTGAGTAGGCCTGAATACCCCCTCAGAAGCCGGTACCTGCACAGTGGTTCCGGACCCATCTAAGGGAGAGACGTCTGAAGGTCCTGCAGCAGATAAAACAGGCCTTGATGGCTCCCCATGGGAGTCCGTATCGGCCATCGGTACAGAAGTGGCGGACGACAGGGGCTGCAAAAGCGCCTGACGACAGCCGAACAGAACGCTGGCACCAGCTGCGACGAATCCTGTTTGGACCTCGGAGGCCTGTCCTTGTCTTTGCGCTTCTTTTGAATTCCAGTAGAATCCGACGACATTCTATAATTGAAGCGTCTGCCAAAGTAATTTAAGGCCCAGTCGTACCGACGCTTAATAGTGCGAGAGTTGAACCTGGCACAGAACCGACAACAAGAAACGTCGTGGTCAGGGCCTAAGCAAGGTAGACAGTAAGAGTGGAAATCTTTATGAGGTATCTGTTTTCCACACGCTATACAATTAACTTTTTCTGACATCGGAGGAACAAGAAAAAGATTCCCCAACGGGGTACTTAGCTTTGAGAAGAGAAGTAAGAACTTCGGACCAACAGCAATCAAAAACGTAGATCGAAAATCGCCAACCAACGACTTGCGAGCTGCTTTCCACCACACAGCAAGAAAGATTGGAGAAGATGGCGTCGGCTGAGGGCTATGTACCAGAGCATACTGACATCAGGGTACTAGCTTGTACAGCCGACGCCGGACCCAGACTTTGTGATTCTGGCCGACCTCGGGCTGCCTGCCGGCAGGATCACCCTACAATTATGACTGCAACAGTGAAACACGAAGAACATATGGATTTTATTCTCAATATTCTTAAACTAGTCTTAGAACATAATGCCTTCAAATTTGATAATCAGTGGTATTTACAAAGTAAGGGGACAGCTATGGGGGCTACATTTGCCCCAACATATGCAGATCTTTTCATGGGCTTTTTTGAGGTAGAATATATTTATAAAGAAAATTTTGCATTTAAAAATCAATTGCTTATGTGGCGTAGATATCTGGACGACTGTTGGGTGGTATGGCAGGGAACAGCATCCAAATGGCAACAGTTTGTAGAATATCTTAATCATAATAGTTTTGGCATTAAATTTATAGGCCAAATTGATTTATTTACTGTTGACTTTTTGGATGTACATGTAACAAAAATTTTGGATGGCACTATAGTGACTACGTTACATAGAAAGCCATTCTCTAAGAACTCTATGTTACATGCTAATAGTTGCCATCCCCCTCATGTCGTCCAGAATATACCAGCAGCTCAATTTCAACGAATTAGACGCATATGTTCTACACAAGAGGAATTTGACACACAAGCGGTTTCCTTAAAACAGAGATTTTTAGACAGAGGATACCATAGATCAATAGTGGAGAAGGCCTATCAAAAGGGAAAACAACTAGATAGATCAGAAGTGTTACAGTATAAAAAACAATGTCCAACAAAGACCACAGGAAGTTAGGTTTATTACAACATATGCCAATAATACTTTTAAAATTAAAGAAATTATTTCTAAATACTGGCATATTTTTAGTAATGATCCATTTTTTTCAAAGGTGGTGCAACAGCAGTGTCAATTTGGATATAGACGTGGTAAAACACTTGGACAGCATTTTTCACGATTCAATAAACAGATTGTCAATACAGTACCTAGATTATTAGGTTGTCCAAAACCACTCATCATAACTGTACTCAACCGTATCTTATCCCAATCCAAACCTGCATATTTAGTAATACTACGATTAAATGCTTCTAACCCCTCACTTTTGGGGATGCAGGAGAAAAGGTCTATGACATCAATAGTTACGTATAACAAATCTTTTTTATATAAATGTGTAGGAAAATAAGCTAAAAAATACCAAGAATCCTTGGCAAGATGAAATACCTTTTCGTACACGTTTCAAAGTGTGGTCGATGACCACACCCAAAGGGAATGTTTTAGATCTGCTGCCAGAAACAATTGGTCTAAAAGGTGGGTCAGACACATTCTTATGAACTTTGGGGATGCCAACTAGCTTGGCTAACACAGGAAATTCCACTTTGACAAAGTTATAAGTATCTAAACTAATTCGCCTGTCTATAAGAAAGTCCTCGAGGTGACAATCAATTTTTCTATAGGCTATATTAAGTTCATTAACAGATATGATCTCATAGCTGTCAGTAGAATGTAAAATATCATTAAGTTTAGAGGTATATGTAAGTTGATCAAAAAGGACTAAACCCCCACCCTTGTCAGGTTTCATCACCCTTATTGATCTGTTCTTCCTCAAGATTTATAGGGTGTCCTGTTCTTCGATTGGAACATAATTTATCTTTCTCCTAAGCTTATTTTTGTTGTTAAACTCCTAAATCTGCTTAATACATTTTTCAAATAAACCTATCGTTGGATGGCATGGGGGTATAAAGGTACTTTTCTTTTTCAGAATTTTACAGTCATTATTAGAGAGCCAGTAACATTATTAATGGGATTATTAAACATTACTGCCAAGTTTAGTTTCCTAGTATACAGTTTAACTTGACAAATATCAACCACATCAAATTTAGTAGTTGGTATGTATTTCAAGCCCTTAGAAAGTAAATTAAAATAAGACAGAGCTCAACATCTGTATAGTTAAAAATGTTAAAGTTCTTATACCTGTAAGTCACACCATCTGTGGAAGAAATCTCACAGTACTTTGTGGTGTTATGTAAGTCATGTTTAGTAGCGGTTTGCTGTGTAGTCTGCAAATCTACATTAGTAACTAACTCTAGGTTCATATTATTTATATTGGCTATTGTTGATGATGGGGTTTCTTCCAATCCCCCCCCCCCCCATTTCCAGTCCCTTCTGTCTTGACCTCTGTCCTTGAAAAAATGGGAATTACTTTGAGCCTGAGAATTATAATCATAATCTGAGGGGACCTGCTGTCGATTGTGAAAATTGTTGACAGCTTTAAACTGTCCTTTCCACCCATATATAGCCCCCCTCTCTCAAACTGCTGAATATCCCTAGTAAGTTTAGAATTTTTCCTTTCTAGAGATTTTTTTATATTTAAATCAGCTGTAACAAATTGTTTATTATATAACCTTTCCCATTGTTCAAATAATAAATCACTTAAAATGTTTTCATTCAGATTTTCTGTTTCATCCATTAGTCTAATTTCTCATCATTATATTTAACAGCTTCATGAACTCAATGCCACATTTGTCAAAAAACAAGTTAAATTTTTTTTTGTATTGTCATTCACATCTATGCCCATAGGAAATTTAAAAAATCTCAAACCTTTAGGAATGACATTAATATTCAAACACTTGAATAAATAAGCATTTTCTAACTTCAATGCATTGATATTATTCAGTTTTTTACCAAATAAATAAATCATGCCTTTAAGTGAACAGTTAGAAATAAGAGGATCTTTACTTTTTCCACTAAAAGCATCATTATCTAAAAGACAATTAGTATTCATAAACATTTTAAATTTGTCAATTTTGTTAGAAGTTGTCAGTTTTTGAAAACAGCTCAGTACCTTTTCTTGCAGGTTCTCTGCCTGCTTGTGCATAAGTTTTATTTGGTAACTTCCTCTTAGGGATGGCCCCTGTCAGTTTACCATCTTCCTGTACATCCACTAAAGAGAAGTCAAATGTGTAGTAAAAAAAAAAAATTCTACTACTGTTAAATTCAACACTATTTCTAAGTTCATTATGTCCTTGCTTCAAAGGCAAATCAATACAGTTAGACTCCCCGTCCATTAGGAATGCAAGTGGAGTTAAATGATAAAGGTGGGGAAACATAAGATTCTCTCCCCACTACAGTACCTGAAACATTTGTTTTGTCTGCTCAGGCGTTTAAAGATGAAATCTCAGGAAATGCAGACACTAATTTGGCTTCCTGCTGCTGCCCAATGAAGTTTAAAAGCAAAGCAGTAAGCTTTCTCACTTCTGCTTTCAAAGTCCCACATTTCTGTTTGTAGTTGCTGTGAAGAAGTCAGCTCAGTATTATTGGGTGTGGCACATCCAGCTTCTCCACCAGCTTCCATAGTAAAACACAACAAGATAATTCAAGTACACCATAAAACAAGCAAAAAGGTGAACGCTAACACCACTCTATGTAGCTTGAGAAACTGAAAACAATGAAGCGAACTCGTGCAAACCAGCAGGACTAAAAAAAAAAACACTTAACAGTTGAGCGCTTTCACCCGTTACAATACAGGCTTCCGCAGAACAAAGATCCATTCTGAATTACAGCCCTTAAATAGATGTTTTGGCTCCAAAAAGTTTAAAGCAACATACTCCACTAAAACTTGCGACAAACAAACAAAAACATTCCAAAATAAATAGGTAACAGAAATAAATCTCTCTCTCTCTCTGTCTGCCTCTCTCTCTCTCTCTCTGTCTGCCTCTCTCTCTCTCTCTGTCTGCCTCTCTCTCTCTCTCTCTCTGTCTGCCTCTCTCTCTCTCTCTCTCTCTGTCTGCCTCTCTCTCTCTCTCTCTGTCTGCCTCTCTCTCTCTCTCTCTCTCTCTCTGTCTCTCTCTCTCTGTCTGCCTCTCTCTCTCTCTCTGTCTGCCTCTCTCTCTCTCTC
>NC_056739.1:626218230-626220368 GCF_019279795.1 Protopterus annectens
TCCCTCAAAGCCACCAACTGGAATCCACTAAAAACACTACCCCTAGATGAAGCAGTTTATTTCTTCAACTCCAAATTCCTTGCTATCCTAAACTCCCTAGCTCCAATACGAACTAAAAGAGTTAAAGCCAAGACTGCCCCCTGGCTAACTAAAGAAACAAAGAAAATCATGCAACAAAGAGATAAATCCTGGAAAAGCTACCTCCATCATAAGCAACCTGTATTCTTACTTAAATATAAACAACTAGGAAACCAAGCCAAAAAACAAGTTATAAAAGATAAAAAGTCCTACTACAACCATCTACAAATAAATCATGCTAAAAACCCCAAACAGTTCTGGAACTCCATTAACTCTCTCCTTAAACCTGGCACAACCAACAACCCCTGCCCTGATACCAGAAAATCTGACCAAGACATTGCCAAACTATTAAATACCTTTTTCACTTCTACTATTGCCAAGCTAACCAAAACCTTCCCCAACAACCCCCCCCCCGCCCAAGTTTCCTCCAACACGCCTCTCTCAACTCCTCTCTTTGAACTTGAAACTGTGTCTACCCTACCTCATAAAAAACTCCTGTCCAAACTCAAACCTTGCACCAATGCCTCTGACAATATCCCCTCCTCCTCCTCCTCAAAAATTGCCTCCGAAAGTACTGCTCTCCCAATCAGCATCCTGAGAAATAGATTACTCGAATCCTATGTACCCAAACTGTGGCAGTCTGCTTTCATCCTTCCACTCCATAAAAGGCTGCAAAAACTATAATACTCCAACTTCCGCCCCATAGCCATCCTCTCAACCATCTCAAAAATTCTTGAAAAATGCATTCACCTGCAACTCATGCCATTCCTAACCAAACACCAACTGCTTTCTCCTACCTAGCATGGCTTCCGCCCTGGACACAATACCAACACAGCCCTTATCTCCTTCCTACACTCTGTCAATTCAGCTCGAGACTCTGGGAATCTTGCTTCATCAGTCCTATAAGACTTATTAGACTTATGTAAAGCTTTCGATACTATCTCCCACTCCATCTACTAAACATATCTCTCTAACCTTAACATCTCCCCAAAAACTATAACCTGGTTCTCCAGCTACCTTTCAGACTGGTCCCAAGCTGTAAAATGGGGCCAAGTCTCCTCCAGCTTCCTTCCTACCCCCACAGGAGTTCCCCAAGGGTCCATACTTGGCCCTCTGCTATTCAACATCTTCGTAAACTACTTCCACAAAGCTATTCCCAATACCAAAATTGTCCAATACGCAGACGACTCTACTTTGATCCGCTATGCCCCTAACCTTACAGAACTCAAATCTCTAACCCAAACCACCTTCTCAACCACTGAAAAATGGATGTACCAAAACCACCTCTCACTAAATGCTAACAAAACTAAGATCCTCCTATTCACTCACTTAAAATCCACCCCCTCTATCAAAAACCCATTTCAAATTACAAGTCTTAACTCCATCATGGACATCGTTCCCTCTGCAAAACTCCTAGGGGTCACCATTGAACACTTAAAAATCAATACCCACATCCAACTTAATAAAAAAAACATAAAACTTGGCCTACTATAAAGAAATAAACAATTTCTCTCCCCCTCTACTAGACAGACCTTGACCGCTACCTATTTCCTCCCATCTCTTCTATATGGTGCTCCTCTACTTACAAATCTATCATCCACCCTAACCACAAACTGGAAATATGCTACAATAATCTCTCCATATTCGCCACCAGGTCAAATTCCCCCTCTCATCACTGCACCTCCCTTCAAACTTTAAATTGGCTTGAACTCCCTAATGAACTAGACTACCTCCAAATTGTCTCAGCCCACAAACTTATATTCCAACCTAGCAGCTGCCCTGCACTATCAAATATTCTTCAACCTTATACCGCCCCCCAGACCCCACAGATCTTACCACCAAAATCTTATTTCCGTCCACAAACCTAAGCGCCCAGCTGGTCAGCTTCTAATCTCCTTTACCCTAGCTAAAAAATGGAATGCCCTGCCCGCTACACTAAAGACGTGTGACAACCTACACTCCTTCAAAACCAACTCCACTGCCACCTGCAAACTCAAAGAAAATGCAATTGTACTCTTCATTCTATACCTCCTAAGCTCCCCTCCTCCTCCTCGTGGCTA